>NW_020291476.1:0-177436 GCF_003184765.1 Aspergillus aculeatinus CBS 121060
TCTCTCTCTCTCTCTCTCTCTCTCTCTCTCTCTCTCTCTCTCTCTCTACTCACTACCTGACTCACTCACTTACTCACTTACCAACCCACTCTCCCATCCAACGTAAATTTCCTACGATAAATTCCATTCCAGAACACCCATATCACTATTCGACCACACCCCCACCATCAACCCGCTCTCATCCGGAGAGCCCAGCCAGCCCTACCAGATTCCCTCGAACCCACCCAAACCACAATGACCGATTCTATCAACAACAACACGCCCGGAGTAGGGGATGATGTCCTGCGCACCCCCTCCCCGCTACCCCCGGCCCCAATGCAAGACTACACGTTCCCCGAACACCGCTTGAAGCGCCGAATGGACGACCCGGAGAAGACCCCATTGCTGCTGGTCGCCTGTGGCTCCTTCTCCCCGATCACCTACCTGCACCTGCGCATGTTCGAGATGGCGGCCGACTACGTCAAATTCAGCACCGACTTTGAGATTGTGGGCGGGTATCTGTCGCCCGTGTCGGACGCCTATCGCAAGGCCGGATTGGCGAACGCTGAGCATCGGTATGTTCCATCCCCGGCGTCTCTGCTCAGACTCTCTTCCTCTCGAAACGTAATAAACACTAACAATACCACAAAAAAAGTGTGGCGATGTGCCAACTCGCCGTCGACCAGACCTCCGACTGGCTGATGGTCGACACCTGGGAACCCATGCAGAAGGAATACCAACCCACCGCCGTGGTCCTGGACCACTTCGACCACGAGATCAACACCGTCCGCCACGGAATCGAGGCCGGAGATGGCACGCGCAAGCCCATCCAGATCGCTCTGCTGGCCGGCGCAGATCTGGTGCACACCATGTCCACCCCGGGGGTTTGGAGCGAGAAGGATCTTGATCACATCCTTGGCAAATACGGCGTACGTCTTGGAAACCAAATCCCCAAGAAGAAGGATTCCCAGAACTAACATACAGCAAAACAGACCTTCATCGTCGAACGCAGCGGAACCGACATCGATGAAGCGCTCGCCGCCCTCCAGACCTGGAAGAAGAACATCCATGTCATCCAGCAACTCATCCAAAATGACGTCAGCAGCACCAAGATACGCCTCTTCCTACGCCGTGACATGAGCGTCCGCTACCTGATCCCCGTCCCCGTCATCCATTATATCGAACAACACAATCTCTACAAGGATGATGGAACTGCCGACAAGGGGAAGGGCCGGCAGGAGCCGGGTTCGTCGGGTTGATAGAAACCTTGTTCTTCCCTCCCCGCGCGCCCTGCCCCCCCCCCCTCCTCCCCGAGAGGGATTCAGTTAACTATAGTGTTCTTACGCCTTCCCCGACGCCCCATCCTATTATTCACCCAAGGGGTAAACAAGAACAGCGAAAGAGAAGTCGGAGAGCGCTACAATGGGACCTCAGACAAGGGGGCTTTCTTTTCCAGCAGACCGGGTTCTCTCCTCGCACCTCCATCCTCTCACCATTCTCGCAACACGATCCAGGATCCTTTGGTGGTGTAACTCATTGCTCCCGCTCATACTGTCACCTGTTATATTCCTCGCATGTTTCCCTTGACTTCTTCTGGATCCAACCTTCAAGAATACGGCCACGCGTTCTACCGCTCACCCCGACAAAGAGGGAAGGGAGACGCCATGACCACCCACTGTACAGTCCTCCGGGTCAGTGCTCCGCATGTATAGCATCCACTCAACTACTCCTCCTCTCCCCCGCTGGGAATGAGCTCCTCACCTGGTCGCAAAGAAATTCCCCCAAGTCAACTGTCCCTCTCTCTCGCTTGTTGATTCTCTCATGACACGTTTCGGAATGGGTCTATTTTTAATTCTTTTACAAAGGCGTCTCATGCACTGTTACGATTAATGCGTTGTGTTTCCTGCCCCCCTTTTGTCTGTTTTCCAAAGATACCATACATATCATAGATCACCACTTAATACCTTCAATCCCGCCCTTTCTCTTATTGGTATTCTTCACCATGCTGTAGTCTACACCTCCCACAGTCTAATACCATTTCCCCTGTGTTACGATGCTGAGCAAAAAAAAATGGGTACCAAGACTAGTTTTGTGATTCTTGGCAAGCCTGGGAAGTGGATCATGCATTATAGGTAATAGAAGGTTATATGGAAATATATGCAAGAAGGGGATTCTCGAATCATGAAAAAAGTATCGGCGGGAGATTTAGGATATCCAAAAGCCCCACCCCTTGGGTATAATAATAATGATGATGTGAGATAAGGAGATAAGAAGAAGCCACGCTAAAGACTGGGTCAAGTATGTAATATCACCAAAAACGGTCCCGACTGAACCAAGCTTCCTTTATGTGGAAAGATGCAAACCCGCCTGTCCCTCGGAGGGCAAAGCGAGGTGCCTGTAGACGTCTTGTTTGCATATGAGAAACATATTGACGAGAAGCTGAATCCCAGAGAAAAGACCAACGATCGTGGATGGAGTTCAAGATAAAGGCAAAAGCCACGAGAAAAGAGAACAACTTGCGAGAAGCGAAGAAGTTATAGAGGTTGAAGAAGATAAGCCAAAGGGAGGGAAAACGAGATCCAAGATTACATAAAATCCACGAATGCTCAAAAACGTCAGTCGTATACATCGTCGCCATATTTTGGCCCTGGCATGAGGACCGTTGCGGGCCCAAAGGCAAGGGGAAGAAGAGCTAGTCATCACAATCATTCCACAGATCCTCGGCCTCGATCACGCCCAGGCACTCGTTGTCGTGCATGACTGCGAGCACAACCACCGTCGTACTGGCGGTGGCATTGGCCTCGGACACCAGCCGGCGGGCGTCGTCGATGCTGCTCGAGCTGGGAATCTGAAGCCAGTCTTTGCGGGACACGCTAAAGGGAAGGCCCAGATCCACGAACGAGGACACATGCATATCCACATAATTGCTCTGAGAAAGGAAACGAAGGTGTCGCGGAGGAATGATCTCTGACGAGGACAAGAAGACCCATGATTTCGCATGGGGATGTTGGATAGCTGTAAGTAGGATATCTAAGAGACGGATCTTGCCTGATGCAGAGACCTTAGGGATCTGGTCGAGGGCAGTTGACGCATCCGCGACGCGTGGTTGTTGGCTTCCTTTGCGGTCCACTGGGGGGAACGAGACGATAGAGTCCTGCGTTGGGATGTAGTCGGACGGAGTAGAGGTGCTGGAGGCGGAGGACATGCTCATCGGGGTCAACGCCATCGAGGCAGCCCCAATCGCACCGCCCGGGTGGTAACCCTTGAACACCTCGGCCGGACCCCGCCCCGGAGCGGTATGCAGTCGTCGAGCCGTGGCGATAGCCAGCGCATCTCCCAGCGACAAGGCCACCGTGGTGGACGATGTCGGGGCACTCACACCAATGGAAGACTCCTCATCCTCGTGAATCGGGGCGGGTAGGAGGATCCCCATGTCCGAGGGTTGGAAGGACAAGAGAGGGCAGGTCGAAGGGTGCATGTGCGAAGTGATGGCAATCACTGGAACGGTTGACGGAATATGAGGCAGCAGAAGTAGAAGTTCGGGTGTACGCCCGGAAAAGGAAATCAATAAAAGGGTATCATGCTGGATCCCGACTCGAAGTTAGCCATCATCGTACCAGCTTCTGTGTGGAGAGAGGTTTTCGCCATGTCTTACCGGTCGAATCATGCCAAGGTCGCCGTGTAAGGCTTCCGTCGGATGCAAAAAAGCACTGTAGATTCCGAGACTGTTCATCGTGGCCTCCAGCTTCTGGGCGATTTTCCCGCTCTTGCCCACCCCGCAGCAGACCAGCTTTCCGCCATGTTTGATGGTGCGCGCGATCCGAGTCACTGCGCGCGCAAGGTGTTCCTGGGCCAGAGCATCGGTCTGATAAATGTGCTCCAAGTGCGCCAAGGCTGCCCGCTCGGTGGAGATAACCTGAATGGCATCAGATACAGCACCGGAGGTGACCTTAGAGGCAGCAAGAGCAATATCCGAGGTGTCCGGAGGGGTCATGGACAAGAAGTCATCGGTTGTGGCGGAAGGCATTGAGTGGGAGAGGGGCATGATGGCAGCGGCGGCGGCGGCGGGAGAGAGCGGGATGGGGGGGAACTGCTGCTTGATGAGATGCCCCATCATTGCGCTACCATTTCTTTCTCAAAGATACTAAGTAGGTAGGAAAGTCCAGGTTTAAGAGTGAAGGAAGACCGCGTCCTCTCCCAGGAAGAAGCCTGGGAAAAGAGAACCCGGACAAAAGCCAGGAGAGAAGAAAAGAGGGGAATTCGGAATCGAAGGTGGGGGGGAAAGAGAAAGTGTCCGCGCGAAGAGAGGGGAGGAAAGGTAGAAGACAAGGGAGAGGGAGAGGGAGAGAAAAATGCGGAGGGGCGAAAGAGGAACGGAACGGGAAGAAGGAAGAAAAAAGCCTAGAGTCTGGAATGCCTACTGTACTTTAACTTACTTCGTCTTTATGGATTATGGAAATACAGTACATTTGTACGGAGTAGATAACAACCCGGCCCGGAAGAGATACTACTGACTACTTTCTCACTTCTGCCAGGATCTTTCGGAGAGTCGGAGATTACCTACTGCCTGCTAACTAACTTTAGATTTTCTCGACGATAATCTCACTCTTACCCCCCGCCTCGATCAACCAGTCAATGGCTCCGATGAGGGCATTTCCTCCATCGGCTGGCGCCCCGATTCATCCGCTATCACACCATTGCCGCGGAAGTTGATGTCTTCTTCTTCTTCTTCTTCTTCTTCTTCTTCTTCTTCTCGTCGTTGTTGTGCACGGATCCGATCCCACCCTCCATCAACATTATTAATAATGTTAATAATGATACACTTGGCGACACTCAGTTTTGAGGAGCAGTTAGTCTTACTGATTTAATTTAGTTACAGTTACAGTAACATTTTTCCCACTTCCCCCCCCCCCCCCCCCCCCCCCCCCCCCCCCCCCCCCCCCCCCCCCCCCCTCCCCTCTCCCTACCACCACCACCACCACCACAACTCCTAATCCTAATTCAAAGGCTTAATCCCCTTGTGAATCGCCGCAATGCCCCCCGTAAGATTCTCGAACCCGCGTCCCGGAATCAAGAACCCAGCCTTCTGGATCATGCCCCGGAACTCCTCCTGGCTCGGGAACTGCTCAATACTCTCGACGAGGTACTGATAACTCTCGCGGTCGCCCGCGACCAGCTGGCCGATCAGGGGGATGGCACTGAAGCTCCACTGCTTGTAGACGGCATTGAACAGGGCGTTGTCGACCTTGCTGAACTCCATGCACGCGAAGACGCCGCCGGGCTTGAGCACGCGGAAGGCCTCGTTGAGCGCCGCCTGCTTGTCCGTGAAGTTGCGGATGCCGAACACCACCGTGTACAGGTCGACCGAGTTGCTGGGGATCGAGGGCATGCTCTGCGCGTTGCCCTCCAGGAAGGCCAGCCGGTTTGTGTTGTAGTAGGGGGTCTGGATGCTGCGCTTCTTGCCCTCCGCCAGCATGTCCGGGTTGATGTCGGCGATCGTCACCCGCGTCGCCGCGTCGTGGTTGATGTTGGTCGCGTGGTCCAGCATCCGGAACGCGATGTCGCCCGTGCCGCCCGCGATGTCCAGGATGTTCCAGCCGCGCCCGGCCGTGTCGTGGTCGCGCGACGGCAGCGCCGACCCCGGGTTCAGCGACCGCACGAAGTGGTCCTTCCACAGCCGGTGGATGCCCAGCGACATCATGTCGTTCATCACATCGTAGGACGAGGCCACCGAGCTGAACACGGTTTTCACTAGTGTACCCGGCATAGTTAGTATGGCGAGGCCTTGAGGAATAGACCATGGATCTGAGAGGAAAAATCTTACCCATAGATTCCTTCTGCGATTCGGGGACATTTTGGAAGCCGAAATGCGTGAATCGCTCCTCGTCGGCGGTCGGCTTGGGCGGTTGGGCCTGGGCTTGTCGTGTGCAGGAGAAACACCGGTAGGGAGTCTCGGGCACGGCCAATCGCCGTCTTGTCTGAGTCTGTAAGCTCCTCCAGAGAGATCGGGACGACATGATGGTGGTTAATGGGGTGTAATTATGAGCCGGGCTGGAGTAAAGGGAAGAAGATCGAGAGATCCGCCTTCCGGGGGCGGAATTCTACGATAACGTGATGCCTCAGGCAGGGGCTGTCATGCTGCCTCCTTCCGTCTCTTATCGGCAAGCACCACAACTTCTACAGTAGATCGACGCCCGAATGAATAGCAATGTTGCTGAAGCTGACAATTTCCTTTCCTACCGACACATTCACAGATATTGCATTTTTTACTGATATAGACTTCTCCGATTCCTCAAGATAGCTCGTTTCACTGCAAACCTCCCAGGCTATTACTCACACTATATCGTTAAGCATATATCCTATCTCCCAGCGCAGAAACAGTGGACCCAGTTCACATGAAAATCCACAACACTCTACCTACCCCCTAAAGAACCTCACAAGCACCCCCAACCGCACACCTAACCCTCAAATCCTCCTCCGCGACACTCTCCCCTACCCAAAAAAGCACCCCCTCCCCAGCAACAGGCACCCTCCAGTCCTGCACCGTGACATCCCAGACACTCAGATCCTTCCTCGTCACAGTCAACTTGACCACCTCACTCGCCCCGGGGGCCAGGGTCGCGGTCTTCGCAAACGCCCGGAGCTGTCTCTGCGGCGTATCGACGCCCAAGACCGCCTGCCCCGGTAACTGTACATACAGCTGCGCCACCGCCCTCCCACTCCGTTTGCCTGTGTTCGTGACCGTCACGTCGATCTCGAAGGCCGTCTCAAACAGCGCCGGGTTCCCGCCCTGCCCGCCCCCGGCGCGCGGGGCCGGGTGCGCCGTCGTGGAGTAGCCAGACGGGTACGCGTAGGTACTCGTGGAGTTAGTAACGCTCTCGGGGTCATCAAGGTACGGGTATAGGTAACGCCAGATCCGGTCCAGCGTGCTGGGCCATGCGACCTCGGATGGATCGGGGATGTTTGTGGGGTAGGTGGGGACGGAGGCCTTGCTGGCGCGTGCGGCCGGATATTCGCTGCTCAGGGCGGTCACGGTCGTCAGTGCGGGGGCGGAGTACTGGAAGGTTGTGTACGACAGGCCGTGGCCGAAGGGATAGCGGGGGGTGATGTTTGCTTTCAGGAAGTAGCGGTAGTCGATGTAGAGCCCCTCGTCAAACCAGTCCTGGATCTGGGAGAACAGAGGTTGCGAGGTGATGATGTCCGTGGAGGATGGGTAGTCGGACGCAGAGGCGGGAATGGTGTAGGGCAGGTGGCCGCTGGGGCTGGTATCGCCGTAGAGAACGTCGGTGAGCGAATAGCCGGCGGCTTGGCCGGGGAGGTGCGCAACAAGCACGGCTTTCACGCTGGGGAGGTCGATAAATGACTCGAGGAGGATCGGGCCGACGGTATGGATGACCACAACCACTGTGGTGAACTTGGATGCTGCGGCTTGGACGAGCGCGTCGCCGTTGTGCCATGCGTAGAGGCCGGCGTTGGTGCGGTCTCCCGGGTTGGACTCAACGGTGATGTAGTTCTCTCCCGAGTCGGCGTTGATGAAGACGACAGCGATGTCGGATGACGATGGCGTGGGGAGGTTGGAAGGGAAGGTGTCTGTGATGTAGAAGGTGGTTGTATTCGATGTGGAAACGTTGGCGATTGCTTCTTGCGGCGTCACGAGAGAGGGCAGGCGTGAGGTGCCACTTCCCCAGCCCATGGTCAGAACGCCCTGATCGCAGCCCATGTCACTGCAGGAGTTGAGACCTGATTTGTTCGGCCCAGCATCGGTACCAAACACCTTGAGAGAAGCATTACGTTTGAGGGGCAAGGTACCGTTGTCATTTTTGAGGAGGGTGATCGCGTCCCGAGCAATCGCGTGGGCCGTGACATTATGGTTGCCTTGCACGTCGACAAACTGATTGACAACTCCTGTTGGGGAGAATAAGGCACCGGGGTAGAGAGGACCCGTTTTGTCGAGGGTGTTGCTCGAAAAGTTGGGTAGAGGGTAATCCTGATCTTGACCCATTTGATACCAGGTCGCTACGATCCGAGTGACCTTGAGAGGGCTTAGCATGATTCCAGCAGCAGGATGGAAGATACCCCACCATATCATTGAGTCGGTCCAGCGGTACTGTTCCGTTGAGAATTGCGGTTGACAGCTCCGATCCCCAGAAGGCAGTCCCTAGCAAAGGAATCGCGCCGTCGCCAGGCATAGCCATGTCAAGCCCAGCTAAGGCAGAGGAGACACCCCCCTGCTGAGCCAGCCAGTCGGTCATGACAAAACCTTGAAAGCCCAGCTCATCCTTGAGGATGCCATTGATGAGCATGCTGTTCTGGCTGCACGCCGAACGATTCACCTGCGCTTGTCAGCCCAGAAGGCCCAAACCACCTTCATACCAACACTCACATTGTTGTATGCAGTCATCACCGACCCAACTCCTGCTCTAACACCCTCAGCAAAGGGCCAGAGATACAGCTCATGCAAAGCACGATCATCAATGTTCGACGAATAACCCGTGGTCAGCACCGAGGTCTCGCGATACATCTCCTGCTCATTCCCGATGTAATGCTTCAAGCAAGCAATGGCCCCAGTGCTTTGCATGCCCCGGATCGTCAACGCGCCTCCAACCGCCTGCAGCGTGGGGTCCGCTCCGAAGCCCTCCCACCCGCGCCCACCAAGCGGCTTCCTGAACATGGGCCCAACCACCGGACCTAGGAGAACATTCACACCCTTTCCACGAGCTTCCTGTCCCAGCTCCACACCACGCTGGTACATCAGGTCCTTATCCCAGGTGGCCCCGACAGTCACTCCAGGAGGGAAGGCGGTATTGTGATCCGAGTTTCGAATGCCGAGAGGCGAGTCCTGAAGACAGAGGTTTGGAATGCCAAAACGCAGTGCGCTTCCTGTTTGGCCGACACAAGGGCCCATGTACATTCCCGTGCCGGTAGTAAGGTTGACTTTCTCAGCAAGAGTCATGTTGCTCACCACGGCTTGAGCCTTTGCGTATGCCTCGCTCCACTCCGAGATCCAGCCTCCAGGAGGGGCTGGGTAATAGGGAGGTGAGTAGGCATCGGCGTCATCATCGCGGCGGTAATGCTCGGCCGCAAGGTATCCTGGAAGGAGAAGGGTTAGAACAGCGAGGTAATGCCAGATGGGGGTCATTTTCGGTGTCTTCGAACGAGAGAGACAGGGACAGAATCAGGAAAACCTTACTACATGCGTTGACGAGCCATGCAGTCTGTTAAAGATATAGCTCCCTGTCCTTTCTAGACCCAAGTCTAGTCAGGGGGCCCTCGATCACAAGGACATGGCCATGAAGGACATATGCAGCCTCTACACATTATGACATATGACAGACAACAGCCCACACCAATCAGATCTAGAGCATCGCTGTCGTTGGCTCGCGGCCTAGCTGATCATTGCTGGATAAATAAATGGTTCGAGGCCACCGAACAGGGACCTGCACGCATATCACTAGGGAACGGCGTGAGTCGACCGAGGCAATGAGGGTTCGTTGCTGAAAATAGCGCCAGTCCGCGCCAGACAAGGGATGAGGTCCGGTGGCTAATCAACGGGCCTTTTTTGTGGTGGCCAGAATGCGGGGGCGTTCAGCTGATGTACCTTCATCAAGAGAGGAATAGATGAATTGACAATCAAACTGATGAAACCTGCGCATGCATGACAGCCCGGAAATATAAATATATGAGGTTGCACTGCTTGTGATCTAGAGATACATTGGATTACGGCTGAAGAATGTCTTGTCGACAAAGTGTGCAGAAAGTGTAGTTACCGGTAGAGACAACGCAGCCTTTGTCAAAGACACAAGCGAATTATGATCCAACGAACCTGCAGAGTGACCAAGGTAGTCCAACGCTTGATGATGATCCTTATCTCGGATAGCCGACAGAGGAAGGCAGGCGAGGGTTGAGAAAGCGGAGGATCGACAGGGGAACGAACAGCAGGCAGCGTGCCTGGATCAATCAGCGAGCCCGGCCGGCTATTCTTACTCCATCCAACGCTTATCAGTGGCCTTCACCACCACTAAGCCAGTAGCTGCCAGTCAGTCAACCAAGTAGTCTCCCAATCGCAAGCCCACGATCTCTGCATCGATCCTCTTTAGCAAGGTCCGCGTCTCCGGAATTAGCCAACACTTTGCCCCTGAGCATCCGATCTTGTCGTGGACCAATTCCTTGCACCGGGACTCTTTCAACTCATTGACTGTCTTGAGCACCGCATTCAGGCTAAGTCCCTTGTATGGAGCCTGGGGTGGAGGGAACAAGTTGCGCGGCTTCAACTGGTGGATGAGTGTCCCGACCATCAGCTGATCGCAGTCGGAACAGCACGACTCATGATCGAGAAGATATTCCATGCGCTCGTACAAAGAGAAGACAATCTCTTCGATGCGGTATTGACGGGTTTTGTTGATGAGGTCTAATGGATTGCATAGGTTAGCCAGCCTGTTCGTCCCTGCATGAAGGGCAATGGATCATCCCAAACTAACTTATCAGGCCCGCGGGGATTCTTAGACCTTTCGTCCTTATTGGCTCCGTAGACTCCCTCAGTGCAATTTCCGTAACCAGGCGAAACAAGCCATGATGGCGAAAGGCCCATGCAATGAACATCCACTGGGATAGGTCATGCGAGCAAGACGTTGGAAAGCAGTTGTGGAGGTTCTCAAGCCAAGTCCTGGCAAAGGCCTCCACGGCTTCGAGGCAATCGTAGTGCTGGGTCAACTCCGCTATCATGCAAAGGAGGTTTAGGTTGATTTGGCGGGGCACTTGACGACTGCGGCAATGCAAGATGTTGAGGAGGATGTAAAGGGCGTCTAGGTCCGTAAGGTTGCAAGGCAGCAGGTCGGCCGGTTCTGCTCTGGTGTCTAGCTGTGAGAGCTCTTCCTGAAAGCGACGCGAGGCGAAGCAAAGGTGTTTTGACGAGACAAGGATTTGAATGCAGTGGTGGGTCTGGTCTGTAGGCCCGTCATTGTTGAGTTTTGGAAGATCTTCACTCGAGACTGTGTGAATGGATTCGTTGACAAGTGTTGATGTCGAGGAACCGAATTGAGAGGCTACAGTTTGCTGAGGCTCGGGCGTAAGATCGGATGTTGGAATCGAATGATCTAGAGGCAGTCCGTCTAGAATGAAAGATATGTTAGTTGTGAGAGGCAGAAGGGAGAGGAAGTTTCCACCATTTCTGACTAGGTTTGCATAGATCCGGCCTGCCTGTTGCCGCAGCACAAGCAGTACATCCCCATTAGGATCGATGACTTTGTAAGGGAACTCCATTGGGATCTGTATAGTGTTGCTCATAGTGGCAAAGTATTTTGATATGATTGAAAGCAAGGGATGAAAAGTAGATAGGAGATGATTCAAACTTATAGTAAACAAACTGCTGTTTGTGGTGCGTGATTCCTTAGCAACAACCCCCCCCCCTCACTGTTCACAGTGAATGGGTCCCTCACCACGAGCATACATCTAACCTGTTAGCATGTCATCTTTGTCAGTAGCCAAGAAACGTCTGATAATGAAAGCATCTTGAGGTCTATCATCATAAATTCATTCCTATAAATATCTATCTATCACTCATCAAGATCTAGTTGAAATAACCGGGGAAGAGCCAGTTCATGCGCTCACGAGCCTCCGGGCTCCAGTTGGGCTGAGCAGTGCTGAGCCCGAACTTGATGGAGCCCTCAACGTGCTTGGCCTGCACCAGCTCGGCGTGCTCGTCGGAAGCCAAGGCGTCCAGCACAGCTGTGACAAAGCGCTTGGCGTTCTCAGCGTTGGCCTTCATGTGGCCCATGACCATCTCCACGGTCACGTCCGCGGTCGACTCATGCCAGCAGTCATAGTCGGTGGACATGCAGATCATCTGGTAGGCGATCTCGGCCTCACGGGCCAGCTTGGCCTCAGGCAGGGCGGACATGTTGATGACGCTGCCACCGAAGGAGCGGTACATGTTGCTCTCGGCGCGGGTCGAGAATTGAGGGCCCTCTGCAGACAATTAGCTTCCGCAATTGAACTTTCCGGGATGCATACATACCCATGCAGATCAGGGTACCACGGTCGTGAAGAACGACTCCATCACCCTCCAAGCTGTGTCCGCAGGCTCTCACAACCTTGGCGACACCCTCGTCGAAGGGGTCGCCGAAAGGCACGTGGGCGACAACGCCGCCCTCGAAGAAAGTGAAGGGACGGATGCCCTTGGTGCGGTCAATGACCTGGTCGGGGATGACGAAATCGCGGGGCTTGATGGCCTCTTGCAAGCTGCCGACGGCGGAGAAGGCGATGATGGTGCGGACACCGATGGAGCGCAGAGCAGCGATGTTGGCGCGAGCGGGCACCTCATGGGGGGCGATCTGGTGGTGGGCGCCGTGGCGGCTGAGGAAGGCAATGGCAACGGTCTTGTTGTTATGGGAGCACTTGTGGTGCAGGATGGTGATGGGGGAAGAGGGGTCGCCCCAGGGAGTGCTGACGTTGAGGGAGGCGACCTGGGTAAAGCCAGGAAGTTCGCGCAAGCCGGTACCGCCGATGACGGCAATGCGGACGGGCTCTAGAGGTTGTCAGCGATTGTTTGCAGGTGTGATGGCCAGAGGAGGGGAATTACCGTCGTAGGTGGTGGGGAGGGCGGCCATTCTGCGGGCTAGTTGTTTGGGGGATTCGATGCGAGTGCGAGGTTTGGAGATGGAGGAGAAATGGCGCCAGAAAGTAGACAGCATACAAGGAAGAGAGTGGTTGTACAGGAGAAAGAGGAGGAGGAGGAGGAGAGGAGGAAGAGGGCAGAGGGACTGAGAGGCCTGAAATTCTCGGCGGGGTATTACTCCCAATCGGGAAACCGCGATCTTATCGGTCGGTGCCTGAGTGCCTGAACCTGTCCCGGAGCCTGAGAGTACCTGAGTGGTGCCTGGGGCAGAAACCGATGGACTATCACGTCATTGTGCGGTAGTTGGACTTTACGTAGCTTACTGAGGAGAGATGGACGGTGACATGGTACATTATCAGTTGTGCTCAGTACATGTATTACACGCTATCGTTATCATCCAGATCATTAAAATGCTCATCACTTAAGCAGGACGCCACTCATAGTGGTGGGCTCCCTTGGAAACTGGGCCTGGATCCTCGCCCTTGACTCCCGGCTTGTTGTATCCATGCGCACCAAAGAGGTCCATCTGGGCCTCCATGAACTTTGTCGGGAGCATGGTTCCTGCCTCATACTTGAGGTATTCCAACGTCGCCGAGAGAGCCGGCGTATAGTGGTCGGCTACTGTGGCCGCGAGCACCGTGTCTTTCAAGGCGTCGAAATGCTTGTGCAACTCTCGCGCCACTGCGTCCACGCATTTGACATTAGTGAGAGACTCGGTCATGGCTGGCTGCAGCAGGTCGGCAATCGCTTCAGATTGGATGATACAGCCGTTGCGCCAGATCTGGAGACACTTGCTCAGATCCACCTTCCAGCCCTCGTCCTTGGAGGCACGAGCGATCAGCTCCAGACCCTGACAGAACGAGGCCAGGAAGGCGCTGTATACCGCTCTGCGGATCTTCTCAATGCACGCCTTCTTGTCTTTGATGCCCTCGAGGGGTTTGGGCCGGGGAAGGTCCAGCTTCTTGGCGACCTCCAAGCGCTCTGCGCGGTTTCCACTGGCAATCCGTAGGAAATGCGCCGTAGCCAGCGTTGGGGCCGAAACGTGGCGGGCGGCCGACTCCATGACCGACCAGTAGGGGGTGCCTTCAGTGTCATCGTCATCCTGGACCACTTTGTCAAGGACATCATCGAGGACGAATCCGCCGTCTTTGCTGGCGCCTTCACCTTGCTTGTCCCCCTGAGGGGTCTTCTTCGTGCGGAGAATCTGGACGCCAATGTCCAGCAGGAAGTTATTTCGTAGCTCCCCTTCGGAATTCCACTGCTCAAAGATGTCCGCAATCTCCTCGTACTGGAGGCCGAGTCCGTAGTGCAGCAGCGACCAGGCCTCGGCAACGGTGGACAGCATGCCGCCTTCGATCCCGTTGTGGACCATCTTGACGAAATGACCCGACCCGGCTGGTCCCACGTTGGTGACACAGGGCTTCTTGGTCTTGGGATCTTTGGCGGCGTATTTCTCAAGAAGCGGGAGCACGAGGTTGATGGCGTCCGGGTCGCCGCCGGGGGATAAACTCGGGCCATGGCGGGCAGACTGGTACCCCCCGGAGACGCCCATGCCGATCCAGTGGATTCCGCGCTCAGCGCAGCGCTTCTGACGCTGCTCGGTACGGCGATAGTGCTCGTTGCCGCCGTCGAGGATGATGTCGCCTTTCTGCAGGCTGTCCTGGATCTTGTCGAGGACGGAGTCGGCCGGGTCGCCGTGGGTGATGGAAAAGATGAAAAGCTTTTGGTCTTGGCCAAGACTTTGGGTGAATTGATCGACCTCGTCAAAAGCTTGTATCTTGCCTTTCCCGGTGAATTTTCCTTGGTCGATCCATTGGCGGATGCCGTCGACGTTGTCGCGGCTGACGTCCCAGATGGAGACGTCCAGACCGAGCTCGTTGAAGGCGAAGGCCATCATGGAGCCCATGTTGCCGGCCCCGACAATGCCGATTTTGGAGAACATGATGGCGATAGTAATGAATTAATTGTAGCTTTTGTTGGACTCTACATGACTGCGATGCTGGTTTTTTAAGTGGTGAGAAGATGGGGTGGTCGACGCAGAGGTTACATCATTCCGACATTCGGATCTGATCAGCCCTAATGAGTTAATTTAACTGACATCATCCTGATTGTATAAACCTGTAGATATATTTAATAACCCCCAATTATCTGATCCTGATTTCAATATTGCTTACTGAGTTTAACATAAGAAGATATGGCACACGATATCCCTTTCTCATTTGCGACCTGTTCGATCGGCAAGCCCACCGACAGCCTCCCGGCAAAGCTGGAGGCACTGTCTGAAGCGGGCTTCCATGCGGTGGAGCTCGCCTTTCCGGATATTCTATCCTATGCAAAGGAGATTCGAGGGGAAGAGGTAGCCGAAGATGACTATGAGGCGCTGCGGGAGGTGGCCAAGGAGATTCGAGGAGTCTGTGATCGGTTGGACGTGAAGGTGATGATGTTGCAGCCCTTTGCCAATTTCGAGGGATGGCCCGAGGGGTCGGCGGAGCGAGAAGATGCATTCAAGCGGGCGAGGGGGTGGATTAGTTTGATGGAGGTGCTGGGGTGTGACATGTTGCAGGTATGCTGCCATTGTACTACACACAACTTATGCACAGAGCTCCTTCCCTCATCCCCATACATCGATACCCTCTCAACTCCCACTCCCACTTACAACTAACGAAACCCCCCAGGTCGGATCAACAGACACCCCCCTCTCCTCCCTCTCCACCACCCCGAGCCTGCACGAGCACATAATCCACGACCTCCGCCAACTCAGCGACCTCCTCGCCACCCACAACATGCGCCTCGCCTACGAAAACTGGTGCTGGTCCAGCCACAGCCCGGACTGGGCCTCCGTCTACCACCTCATCCAAGCCGTCGACCGACCGAACATCGGCCTCTGCCTCGACACCTTCCAGACCGCGGGGGCCGAGTACGCCGACCCCACCGCGCCGGACGGCCTGGTCCCCACCACCGACGGCAAGGCCAATCTCTCCACCCCCCAAAAGTTCTCGGCGAGTTTGGCGCGCCTCGCCAAGACCATCCCCGCCGACAAGATCTACCTGCTGCAGGTGTCGGACGCGTACCGGGCGGATCCACCCTTGGAGGATAAAGTGGTGGAGGGGATGCGGCCCCGCGCGCGCTGGAGTCATGACTATCGGCCGTTGCCGTATACGGAGGGCGGGTATTTGCCGATCGAGGAGGTGGGGAGGGCGGTGTTGGGGACGGGGTTCAGGGGGTGGTTCTCGATGGAGGTTTTTGATGGGAAGAGGAGGGAGGTGGATCTGAAAGGGTATGCGAGGGAGGGGATGAAGAGCATGACGCGGTTTGTGGAGAGGTGTTCTTCCTGAGGGACTTTGGACTTTGGATTTCAAGATGGGGAGTTCGGGGAGGATTCCCTGGTATGAATCTGTATGTATAGTAAACGGGATTGTGAAGACAAGACAACTACGCGAGGTTTACTTGCACACGTAATAAGGTGGAACATGGATATATTTTACCGAACGCCTGAACTATGCAACCTATACCGGACATGGAACATATACAACAATCATCGTAGCGTCATTAAGCGTTGCTGGGGTAGGCAACCTTGTAGGTGGGAACGAACTCCTCCTTGATCGACCGCAGACTCACGAACCGAGACAGCAGGTTGCCGCTGCCCGCCTTGTCGTTGGTACCACTGGCACGCGCACCGCCGAAGGGCTGCTGGCCCACAACAGCACCAGTGCTCTTGCAGTTGATGTAGAAGTTACCCGCGGTGTTGCGCAGAGCATCGTCGGCCGCACGCAGGACCTCGCGGTCCTGGGCGAAGATAGATCCGGTCAGCGCGTACTCGCCGGTCTGGTCGATCTTCTCGCACATGCGGGTGAAGTCCGCCTCGGTCTTGTCGGCGTAGGTGTGGATCACGAGCACGGGTCCGAACAGCTCGCGAGACAGCAGAGGGTGGTCGGGGTTGGAAGTGCGGTAGACGGTGGGTTGGATGTACCAGCCCTTGGACGAGTCGTAGGTGCCACCGGCCAGCAGCTCCAGCTCGGGGTCGTTCTTGGCCTCGTCGATCACCTGCGCCAGCTTGTTGAACGACGCCTCGTGGATGACAGGGCCGCAGAAGTTGGTGAAGGTGGTGGGCTCGCCCATGGTCAAAGCCTTGGTCTCGGCAGCCACAATCGAGAGGAACTCATCGGCGACGGACTCGGCGACATAGGCACGGGAAGTGGCACTGCACTTCTGGCCCTGGAACTCGAAAGCACCACGGACGGTCTGCACAGCGGCGTTGCGCACGTCGGCCGACTTGTGGACCAGGTGGAAGTTCTTACCACCGGTCTCACCAACAATGCGGGGGTAGCTGCGGTACTTGCCCTCGGCGACACCGTTGGCGATCTGGCCGTACAGGCTGCGGAAGACCGAGGTGCTACCGGTGAAGTGAAGAGCAGAGAACTCGCGGTGGTTGAGGACAGTGTTGGTCACCTCGGCGGCGTCTCCCGGAACGAACTGGATGACGTTCTTGGGCAGACCAGCCTCAAGGAGGATCTGGTGGACGAGCCAGTTGGAGGCGATGGCCGAAGGAGACGGCTTCCAGACAACGACGTTACCCATCAGGGCGGGGGCACCAGCAAGGTTACCGCCAATGGCAGTGAAGTTGAAGGGACTGATAGCATAGACGAAACCCTCAAGAGGGCGGTACTCAACGCGGCTGCAACAACTGATTAGTTTGACCCTTAGCAGCAGATTCAGACGATTGACTCACTTCCAGACACCAGGGGAGTGGTGGACGGGCTGGGTGGCGTAGAGCTCCTCGGCGTACTTGACACCGAACCGAAAGAAATCGCACAGCTCGGCAGCGGCGTCAATCTCGGCCTGCCAAGCATTCTTGCCCTGACCGTGCATAGTCAGAGCCATGATGTCGTAGCGGTATTTGGTAGAGATCAAGTCAGCAGCCTTGAGAAAGATGCTGGCGCGGTCGGCAAAGGAAGTGGTGGACCAGGTCTTGCGGGCTTCGAGGGCGGCGTCAATAGCGGCCTGGACATCGGCCACGGAGGCATTGGCGTAAGTGGCCACGGGGGCGTGGGAGGCAGGGTTGCTCTGGGTCAAAGTCTCGGAGCTCTGGATCTCCTTGCCGGCAATGACCAAGGGCACGTTGAGAGGGCCGCTCTGCTTGGTGCGGGCGAGAGCTTCCTCGAGAGCCTTACGATCGGGGGATCCAGGGGCATAGTGTTTCTATTTGATGAAAGATCAGCCAGAGCAACACCGACCAATTGCCGCCAATACTCACGTTAGGCTCGTTGTCAATGCGAGGAACCTTGAAGGTGGCGTAGGAGCCCATGGCGCGAGAGCTCTGGCGAGCCACGCTGGCGGAGAGGGAAGCGCATTTGGGGAGACCCCGGGCGCGAAGGAGCAACGAAGACTGCATGATGACAAGCTCTCTTTCGCGATGAAGCAAGACGACACAACACAAAAAAAAGGAGAGAGAGAGAGGAGAAAGAGGAGAGCAACGCAGTGGTGACGCGGGGAAACACGAAGCTTTAATTGAAAGCGAGCAGGCGAGGACAAGCGGTTACTGCCGGTGGGCTGACTCAGCACCAGCCAATGGGAAATGCAGCCGATGCAAGGGGGTTTTCGACCGGAACGAGACTGATTCCTGCCCGGGGAGTCAGTTCCAGTTCTCAATCAGTATCAACGGTTGGAAGTGCGTGGTAAATCGGGTTCAGATTGTCTGTGTGCGTAAGAGATTGATACGTTATCAGACCCAGTGCCATCGCAAGCTATCAGGGATACCGGCACATGCCGGGTGGGTCAAAGCTACCGGCCCGGTCACTCGCCTTCCAGAACCGCCCCAGATATCGTTTCCAACGTGCATTTTCACATAGCGACGAAAGCAATTAAGATGAAATGTCACTTGACTAACAGAAACTACTTTGGTTCATGACATTGATCCGTAGCTTGAATCTTAAAGTCAGTCTTGAAAACGTCTTTGAATTGCCTAAGTTCATTTCCCCAGATCTCCGGTGGGTCTTCCCCCGCATAAAGCGATAAGGATACGACAAACCCTTCGAGCCCGATAAGACCACAGCGTCAGAACACGCCATCAATCAACACTGCATGTCCGTCTCATAGTGGTAGAGTAGCGAAAGCACAAACCAGTCATCTCATCTTGCACAGTGTTACCCAGCATGACTACAAGTCCATCCTGGAAACAGTCAACCATCCTGTACCATGCAGACGGACGCCACGAAACGAAATCCCACTCAAGGATCGCGACGAAGGCCGTTCCTCGCCATCCGTCGAGCATCTGGATTAAGTCGCCGTGACACAAACCAGAAATCCACCGCCGTTCCCTCGTTCTCAAGCTGCGCGATCAACTCTCCGATCTCAAGATAGAACCCGGCACAAGGCACATCTCCTCCATTGTTGGTCCGCCACCCATTTGTGATCCAGTGAGGCATGTACTCTGTAATTCCACTCACCACTCGCTCCGAGTCTGACTTCACCACCAGCCGTTGCACCGGCGTGCAGCTGGGACGTTCCTGGCGGATGCGGAGACCGTCACGCAAGGCCCGACAACAGGCGCTGAGCTCGGACATAATCCTGGTGCGTGGGCCCGGGTACGAGTCTAATGCAGTCGAGACGTTGTTCGCATTGCCATATCCCCAGAATACACCCACAGATGCGCGGCCGGTCGCATGGTTTCTCAGGCAGTCGCCGCTGATGGCGACCACCAAGGTGGTGCGGTCCGGGGCGCGGCCAGTGCGTGGACCACCGGGGCTAGCGATATGCACCCAGCGTCCAGACTTGTATTCGATGCGACTGACGCCATTGTTGTACAAGGCTTGGTGGTCAAGACGTCGGGGGAGAACAGGCTCGTCGATTTCGACCATGGCGTCGCAGTCTTCTTTCTTCCGAGGTTAAAGTAAAGCAAGGCCTGGTAAATTCGTGCTTTGAGAACGTGTGACGAAAATTGGTGTAGTGCTAGAGCCACGATCGAGATCCTATATTTACAACCAATTTGTCAATTGAGCTACCTTGGCTGATGGACTTGGAGTCAGACCGCGAAGAGAGGCGAGGTGGCTGGTGATATGTGGCATGCGTCGAGACAGAGCTTCAGCACCGAAAATTAGGACGAGCAGCGGTGCCTCTTCAGTTGATAGAGTGTCAAAACGAAAAGGTTGTGGATGAGAAGTACAAAGGTGTAAGACGCGAGGTAGGAAAACGCGAGATGGGAAGCGTTGGCAAAACAAAACAGGAAAGAGGGGGCAGACACAGCGTTTGGTGAATGTATCATGAATGCCGGTTGGCTCCAACTGGAATAGCCATCATCAATGTCCTTTGTCTCAACATTTCAAAGAACAAGTATCTCTAATTCTCAACATTATATACAAGATCAGATTTACAGCAACTCATTCTGCCCGCAGAAGAATTACTTAGCAGTTTCACTCTCCCACATTCCGACATGTTCCTCACGCAATCCACCACCAGACCCGCTCCAGCCAGTTGCGCGGCTTGCGCTCCAAGTCGTTCTCACAGAGTTGATCTATCTCGTCCTTGCCGGTGAACACATCGACCTCCGACACCTTTGTCATCCACGGAGTCCGATACCACAGCTTGTGACCTACGTAGAAGACCAGGAAGAAGACAATGCCAATGTAAGAGACCAGGAAATCCGCCGCTGAGAAGTTACCCGGGAAGAAGACAGCATAACCATTGGTGAGGGTCAGCAAGGTCACCATGAAGATCACATAGTATGTACCGTAAGGCTGAAGGGTAGTCTTGAACGGCAGTGAATCAAGCATGCCATGGAAGTCCATCGCCTTGCGAAAACGCTGCATTTACGTTAGCACAGATCCGGTCAAATGTTCGTCGCGATTGTAAAGAGCTTACCAAGTACGCAATGCCAACTAAGATCCAGCTGATGAAGCCACCGACAGTGGTAAGATTGGTGAACCAGTAGAAGACGTTTGCACCTGAGTTAGATAGATTGAGGAACGACAACAGCCCCACAGCCCAAGTAGCTAGGACAGCCACCCATGGTACTCCGTTCTTATTGCAGCGGGTAAACACTTGGGGTGCCTGGCCCCCGCAAGCGAGCGAGTATAGTGTTCTGGACCCAGCGAAAACCCAGGCATTGCCGGATGACCAGGCAGAAGTCAGGATGGCTGCGTTGATGACATGATTCAAGCCCGAGATTCCTGCATTCTGAATGGCAATCACAAACGGACTTGCACTGGCAGTGGAGCTGCCGCTGGCCACGGCTGACAGGAGATCTGGATCATTGTAGGCCACAGTAACACCAATGACCAAAGAGCCCAGGACATAAAAGGTAAAGATCCGATAGATGAAACGATTGGTGGCCTTGGGGATGTTGCGACGAGGGGCTTCAACCTCGCCCGCAGCCGTGGTGATCAACTCGGGAGAGAAGATGAATGAGAAACCAGACTTGATGAACGCAGTCCAGAAAGCCAAGAAGCGACCGGTATTTCCGTTGACTAAGTACGGCTTGAAAGCGCCTGGGTGCTGCCAGTAGCGGAAGCCCAACCGATCATGGTTGGGACCCCCTCCAAAGAAAAGGACAATCCCCAAGATAATGAGCCCAATGATGGCGATGATTTTGAGAGCGGCAAACCAAAACTCGGCTTCTCCATACCAAGAGACAGCAACAATATTGAGGAGCAAAATGACTGAGCAACTGTTAGACGAGGAAGTCAACTCTAATAGTAAGGGCGAGGACTATACCAATGAGAACGATTGCAATCCATACGCCCACGTTGACTGAAGTGGTCCAGTATTCTATGATGATACCCGCCGCCGTGACCTCACTTGCCAGTAACATAGCAAATGAATACCTGCAATCAACCATGAATACCATGTACGAAGAAACAAAGATGATAATCGATCTTACCAATAGTTATAGCCTGAAATCAGTTAGCACTCGCTCACCCAACTAGTCCGGCAGTTTGGGGTAAAGTAGGACATACCAGCAGCAAAGCCGAGACTAGGCTCAGTATAGCGGCCAATGATGTATGGCACGGAGATCCCCTTGATGGGAAGATAGGTGGTCATTTCACCCAGCATGTTCATCACGAACCAAACAACTGACGACATGGCCAAGTATCCCATAAAAAGCGGTGCTGGACCGACCGTGGAAAGAGTCGAGCCTGACCCGACGAAGAGACCGGTTCCAATACATCCACCGATGGCGATCAGTTGCAGCTGGCGGGACGAGAGTCCCCGATGGGTCTCCGTGTTGGGACCCAGGTGGACCTCTCCCTTGAGTGCCTCTGGATCCTCATAGTTGTCGACGTTCGGAGATTTGTCTTCATATTTGACCTCCTCAGAAAACTTGGAGGTAGGAGCGGAGGCCATGATGTGCTAGCCAGGAAGACAGGAAGATCGACTTGAATGCCTTGAAGACCAAATGCCTGGTGACTAGGGCCATTTTATAAGATGGCTGCTGAAGCGCGGGAGGGGGGGGAGCACGACATCCCCAGAAGGTAATTCTGGCCGCGCTTATCAGTATCAATTATCATCTATGATAATTTTACCTCAAAGTTTAAGCCAGAAATCGCCTGCATGAAGCCCCTAGGGAAGTGGCGATTGGCCTAGATGTGGTCGGGGTGAGCGGTTTGTGTGGGGATAGGCACCTTATCTCCCTGGGTTGCTCTTTTGCTATACGAATGAGAAGGCAAAAGAGTTTGGGTGGGAGGGATCAAACCCAGTTCCTGCTTATCTCTCTCGGGGCGGAGACGGGCTGATGCAATCATGGCGCGCGATAATCAGCCACTATGCTCGGGCTGATTTATCTGATCTATACTGAGTACTGAAGTCTATAACAAGGCAGGAGATATTGTGCATGTATAAAGATTTCTATGAATGATCTTCGCGGCAGCGATCAATTGATGTCAGATCAGCCTCGTGGCATTCCACTGTGGAAATCCGGGGTCGAAACTCCGCATTATTGAATCCACCTCATGGTACGGTAGTGAAGTAGTTTATTGTCAACGAGGAGTTTATGTTACCTAATGGCTTGGAGAAACAGTCCCTGGCCTGCCGAAGCTTGACCCATTGTTGATATTCCGCTAGACTGGATCGGGCCTAGATTGCAGCCCTCCGGGCCGATGGTCGAACTCTCACATCTCGTTGCCTGAGATTTCAGGAGAACCGGCTGTGGCAAGCCGGCTCTTAACTTACATCCTACAGATGAAGTTACAACTGCAGCACTACCCCTTCTCTCTTGAGAGCTGTATATTCTCCTATATGACATGGAATACGCAATAGGCATATATTTTTCATATTATACAGCAGACCTTTTCACGCACTTTCTTCTCTCTCTCTCTCTCTTGAAGAGATGCTGGCATACCAACGAGTGTCATCTCTCGTTTGACCGGCCCGGTCAACCTGCTGTTGCTGCGCAGGTGGGGCTTCCGACCACCGGCCCGTCGACCGGGCAATAGCCTGGATACTGATACTTGATGCTGCAGTTTCCTGAATGGTGCTTGTGTTGACTATAGAGCCTCACAAAAGGGGCCAGTCACCAATGTGTCTGCGGTGTTTCAAAGATAAGAATGATAGTCGTGGGGATCCTGGGATCCTAGGTTCCTAGCTATCTTAAGTTTGGTGGAACAGGGAAAGCCTGGTAGAATCTCGAATCCCTCAGAGATTCGCCTCCCTCGTCGCTTTCTGCCACAATTTGACTTTCTCGGGGGTTTTCCCCGGTGGCAATTGTTGTAGTCGCTCTACCCCAGAAAGTTAAGCTGTTGGTATCGACCGGATTGAGAGATGTATACGACCAATATAGAAGGGGGGGTTGCGGAGAGTCACGAGACAACGTATAGATGATTAAGGGACTAGAAAGTACAGTAGCTAATGCCAGGCATCTCGCCGAAACTAAAGATAGCACCTTCACTCGAAGTGCATCTGCTAGTATATACATGGGGGAAAGACTAAAAATGAGCCTTCAGGTTAAACAATCTAGCGGATTATCGAGAGTGAGCTACTCGTACTAAGTAGTCTAGTAGTTGGTGTCGGCGTTAACTTACCCCGCGTTATCTGGGATGTCACCAAGACCGCCGCGGAAGGCACCTCCGATGCATCAACTCCCAACCACTGACCAGCGCCTCCGACGTCGCTCACCTTTGCTAGCTGATCCCTAGCTCTTTAGACAGGTGAACAGCCAGGAAAAGCCCGGATCTTGTATTCTGCTATATACTTCCGTTCAGTCTGGGTATGGTTACTCGACAACATATTTGCATTCATACCTCCTCGAATCCCTTCTCAAGACCAACAAATTCGCCGTCATCACTCCATTTCTCAATGCGTATCCTCGCTGAACCCGATGTTTCTCAGATCCTGCGCGAATTAAACCAGTCGCAATGCCACGACTTACTCAACGCTCTTTGCGACTCTCTCACCGCAGTCTCCAATGAATCGACTGCTCCAGAGACGGAACGCCTTATTCACCAGCCCCTTCGTAGCACCATCCTCACGAAGAAACAAAACCTCTCTCTTTTCATGCCCGTCTCCAACACCGCCAGCACGGGTATCAAGATTGTTACTTCCTCTCAGTCTCATGGTCTCATCGGAGTCATCAACATCTTCTCGCCCGAAGGTAGTCTACAGGGTCTCTTGAGCGCCGCCAAAATCACCGCTTTCCGCACAGCCCTGACCATCATGTCCCTCCTCGTTCGCTGCCAGGCCATGAGTAAGGAGAATGTAGTCATTCTCGGCTCTGGTCGCCAGGCCGAATGGCATGCCCGCTTAGTTCTCCTCTTGTTCCCAGGACAAGTACGTTCGATCACCATCCTCAACCGTGGTCGCAAACGACTGGAAGAGTTGGAGACAGAGGTCTTGGGGCAATTGCGAGCTACGTATCCGGACGTTGCGATCTCAACGGTCGCAAAAGATCATGTAGGCGACGACATCTGGGAGGAGAAGCTGCGGGCGGCACTGCAGACCTGCGATGTCTTGTTCAGTTGTACGCCTGCCACAGAGCCGAATTTCCCGGCTTCATATCTACAACCGTTCCGGCAACGGTTCATCTCGCTGATCGGCTCGTATAAGCCGCATATGCGGGAGATTGATACGGAGACATTGCTCTCGGGCGGTGGGAAAGTCTACGTGGACTTGAAGGAGGCGTGTTTGGAGGAGTCGGGCGAGTTGATTCTAGCCGAGATGAAGGAAGAGCAGTTGATTGAAGTTGGTGAGTTGTATGGGAAGTTAGGTAGAGGAGTGCCGGTGGAGGTACCCCAGGGCTGCAATGTGGTATTAAAATGTGTGGGCATGGGGATAATGGATCTGGTCATCGGAAACAAGCTGTTGGATGTTGGACGGGAGAGGGGAATTGGCATGGAAGTAGATGGCTTTTGAAGCGATGGCGTGTTGACGGTGGAATTAGATATTGCCAGTGACCAAATGACTGACTTGATCGTAATCAATCAGTTACTTGCAGACAATTCAACCCTTCTGTTTTGATAAAAGAACTGATTGGTGTAGAATTGTACTTATAGCTATGGCATGGAGTACAGTGCAAGATCATGCTTGTGTTGATCATGGCCGGAGGTGACTGCTGGCTGGTTAGCCAGACTAACGCTGGGGGCGGAGCCAAACCCGCACCCACGGCTTATCAGTTCGACTTCTGGTTCCTTTCCCTCTCCTCACCCCCCCCCTTGGAGAGGATGGATTAAACTCCGGGCCATTTTTTCCTATCTTCCGTCAACACCGCCTTCTCTTCCTTCGAGATCATCTCCTACTTTCCTACTCTTCCTACATACATACCTCAGCTCTTACCCCCCCATTCCCCTCCGGGCTGTCGCTTTTACGCACCCCACATGTCCATGCTCTAATCCCTACCATGCGCCTGTCGCTGCATCGCCCTCCTTGATTTCGAACAGCCATGGATGAGGGCTCAACCACCCCTGCTGGTACGGGCCCGCAGAAACGACCCCGCGTTTCCGAGGAGAATCGCAAACGAGCCGTGCGAGCGTAAGACGATTATATTCTCCTGTCAGGGTCTTTGTCTCCTTACTCACATTAACCAATATCTAGCTGTGATGGTTGTCGCCGAGTGAAGGAAAAATGCGAAGGAGGCGTTCCGTGTCGCCGATGTCTCCGCTATCAGCGACAATGCGTCTTTACTCATCCAGACCATGCGGAGAAGATCGCCCGTTCCTCCTCCATCTCGTAAGGCCACCCAACCCCCTCATCTTGAGTCTCAAATCTTCGAACCTCGAATTCAATAATGGCAGAGACTAATACCGTTATTGATCTAGGCTACTCGAACGAAGCACAGCCCTAAGAGGACATGAGATCGCCGAGTCGGAGCGTGTCCGATGCATGGAGCGCATCCTCCAGCATTATGTCCCCAACATCTCCTTCGATGTCCATACTCTGCGAAAGATGGCCGAAGAGTTGAAACACAAACATCGAGGATCTGGCACAGAGGCATCTTCAACGCAGCTCGACGGCGAAGACCTGGAGGACCTGGCAATTGACGATGAGGATTTCACCATCAAGGCTCTGCCGGATAATACTACACGTGGGTGCTCTGGGATTGTGTCGGAATGTACTTGGGTGTTCTGACTCATTTTTAGAATACTCCGGAGAATTTTCGTATCTCAACTTCTCTATGAAGATTCGACAAAAGATTGACGAATGGATGAAACATGCTGGACCAGAGGTATGCAAACTAGTGGTCGCCTGTCGGCGAATTACTCGCTCACTTCTTCCCAGACATCCACAGAGACAGAGCCATTTGAAGAGCGCTGGCGGGCAACCCAATTACAGTCCGGGTCGACCCTAGTGTCAACCTCAGTGACCTGTCTTCCACCTCGGTTTGTGGCAGACTTTCTGGTGCAGATCTTCTTTAAGTATGCGCAGACGAATAATTTCTACGTCGAAGAAGACTGGTTGAAGGATAAGCTAAACATATGCTACACGGACCCATCGAGCCTCTCTTCTAAGGATGCAGGCACGGTATGTGCTATCCTAATGGTATTAGCGGTGGGTACTCAGTTCGCACACATGGAATCGGCCACACCTGTCAACCGCCTGTCCTCCAATTCTGCCTTCGCCGACGACCACCATTTCTCCGAAGATGATGTCGGCCTTACCTTTTATCAATTTGCATCGAAACTGCTTCCCGACATCATTGCCACAGCTTCCGTTCGAAGCGTCCAGGCTTGTCTTCTAATCGGTACCTATCTTCTGCCGCTAGATACGTCGGGTCTATGCTATACGTATTTTGGCCTAGCCCTGAAGATGGCCATTCAAAATGGCATGCACCGAAAGTATTCGGGAGAGGGAATGTCACCTCGTATGGTGGAGATCCGCAATCGTGTCTTCTGGACGGCATACACGATCGAGAAGTAGGTGGCCAATCCAACGTTTCAGCTGCGCGATGGTTACTGACACTCCTTAGGCGCGTCAGCATTCTCCATGGGCGACCGGTATCGCTATCCGACGCAGATGTAGATGCTCCCTTTCCAACTGACTTTCCGGGCTTGACTCCTTCTGGACATTTAGCCAATGACATAAATATGGTGACGCTCATCAAGTTGACCTTGAAACTTGGCCAAGTTGCCAACGAGATGTACGTGGCGAGGTATCCTAGGATCTTACATATAGCTAACATAGAGTCAGATCTATTCTCCGTAAATCGCGAAAGAACCAACAATCGGATTGTCTCGAACGATTACTGAACCTTCGGAAATGCTTGGTTGATTGGTGGTCAACGTTGCCGGAAGAAACTAATTGCCGGGATCTCAATCCGTCTGGTCCTCTCTTTCGCTCCAATGTGCATCTCAAGCTGGATTATTGTCTGACTCGGATCTTCCTTGGACGGCCCTTCCTGTTTAGCAGCATGAAAGCCATTACGGTCCCGGGCGCCCCGGTCAAGACGCCTTCGGGTCTATCGAAGAATCGCTCCACACTAGTCACTGACTGCGTGGAAGCAGCGCTTGAGATCATCGACCTATGCCGTTTGCTGCGGGATGAGCCTGGTCTCGCCCGTGCTTCATTCACTGAGTTCAGTTCCTGCCGTGCTGCTCTTCTTGTCATTCTTGCGCAGAGCTTGACCAAACGCACAGAGCGGTTGCGTGAGGCCCTCGATAAAGGCATGGCCCTCATCAAGATTATGTCGATGGGTGTCGGATCTGCCCGATCCGCTGTGAGTGTCATTGAAACACTTGAGCGGGCAATTCGTCGCTTTGAGGAGTACAGTCAGACGCAACCCCAAGGCACTGCTGGCATGATGGAGTCGGCCTATGACCGCTTCAAGAACTGGGAAATGCTTTGGAAGACGGGACCAATTTCTCCCGACCCAATATCGTTCCCTGAGCAGTACCCATCCGGTGGTGGTGGACTGCCGCCTGTGATGACACCTATGACAGGTCCACCACCAATGAATGAACCGGCAGAAGGGGAGCTTGCCAACCCCAGTATCCCTGACTCGACCGAGTTCTCTGTGTCTCATCCGCTGTCGGAGATGCCGCACTTCGGGCTTGATCATTTCGTTGCAAACTTGCCACAGGAATTGGGCGAATTCACCGCGATTCCGTGCTTCGAGACCGACAATCAGTCCAGCTTGACCGGGGAGTTGAAACCTGGGTCTTCCGACACGCGGTGGATGAATTTTATGAATGAATAGTGTTACCGACAACTGGCCGGTCTTTTGTGATTTTGACAGCGCTGCATTATTGGGGTCCTTGCTTGGCGGTTGTACTGCCATGAATCTGTTTTAAGATACCTAGATCGTGTATATTCACTGGTCCGTCTAGACACTTCGTCTACATAACATATATCAGAAGGTCCATCCTAGATGGTTGCAAATGGCTAGAATTCAAGCTGAAATATATACATGCTAAGACTGGGATATCTAATCGAACACAACCTTCTTACCCGCGAACGAAGCCGTAGCCTTCTGTTCCTTGGCCTTCTTTGCTGCCTCCCAGGATGGATGCAAGGGCTTATCATCCTGTGGCTTCTTGGGGGGTGCTCGCTGAGGCCGACCACCATCGTGCTGCGGCCGGCCGGACGCGGAACCTGCACCATGACCGAACCTCCCTCTGCCAATGGGAGTAGAATTGCCGTCTGTCGCTCCCTTTCGCGGATCCCAACCACCATCTCTCCCTTTCCGGCCTTTCTGTTGTTGCTGCTTGACATGGTTTGCTCCCGCACCATATTTCTTCTCCCACAGCGCCCGACGCGCCTGTTGACCCATCCGGTTCTTGCGTCGGGGTGGTTCAGCGGCTTCTTTGTCGACATCCTCGGCTTCAGACTCGGACCCCGACCAGTATCCGCCCATCATGAGGGAGGGCAAGAAGGTAGTGCTGGTCGCGGGCTTTGCGGTGCCTTTTTGGGCTGGTTTGGCCTTCTTTGAGGGGGGCGAATCGGATTCTTCTTCCTCGTCTACCTCCGGGGAGGGAGAGCGCGAGATTGACATATCAGAGGGGGGTCTTCGCTGTAACATGCGAGTATCAATGTCGTCCTCGTCCTCGTCCTCCTCATCGTCCTCATCGTGATCGTCACCGTCGCCAAGCATCTGCCGCCGGGTCTCGCCCGCGTCGTCCGCGTCTTCATCTTCAGAGCCCGACGCGAGTAACCCATCGTACATTGCGTAGTCAACGCTCTCCGAATCGTCCATACTGACATCTCCGTCGCCCTCCCCATTCGCGCGCTGCGCTCGTGACCGGCCCTCCTCTACCTCGCTATCCGAAACCTCGTCCGCAGCAATCGTTTCCCTCGGCTTCTCATCCTTCTTTGTCTTCTTCTTCTCAGCCGTCGCCTTCGCCGGCGCAGGCTTCGCCTCATCGATCTTCAACAACGACCGGATCCCGTCCATAATCCCCGGGAACACATTCTTGACCGGCGTCGACTTGTACAAGCGGGCCGTTACGTTGGCCTCGAAATTACTCTTCGGTCCCTCCGCCGACAACTTGCTGCCCATGTGTTCCTGGAACTCCTTGAAAGTCGGCGACTCGGCGATCCGTTTCGTTTTGACGAGTTGTTTGTAGAGGTATTTCTGCGCTGTTTTAACGGGGTCCAGGTCCTATGTGTAAAAAAGTTTTACAACATTAGCATCGCAGACAAAACAACAAAACACCATCGCGGAAAGAGAGTCCACAACAAAGACCAAGATTCCCCGCCCAGCATGGAGAAACGGAACGACAGCAGCAGCAGGAATAGTACATACCCTCAGAATCCCCGCCTCCTCAGCCATCCTCTCCACCGCGCCCTCCTTCCCCTCCTCCTTGACCTTCTTCTCCCGCCGCTTCCACTTCTGGCGCTCGAACCCGCGCGCCAGCTTCAGCGCCTTGGCCAGCGACTCGACGCCCTGGGAGAATTTCTGCTTGAGCCGGACAGTCTGGATGTGCAGGGAGCGGGCGTCGGATTTATCGGTGGAGACATTATTGTCCGTTAGGTCGGAGAGTTTGCGTTTGGGCATTTTTTTTTTGGTTGTGAATATCGTTTTCAAGAAAGAGTAAAGGTTGTATGTTGGTGTTTGGTTCAAGATTAAGGAAGTTTTTTTGGGGATGCGGGATTGCGGCTGGAATAATTGTAACTGCTAATTTACATTTCTGCCAAGGCGGAGGAGGGATTTTTGGGAACGTGAACGGTGAAGAAGGCGGAGCGGGATTTGGGGGAATGGGATTGGTTGATGGGGAGATGACTTTAGCGGGGCGGTTATTGGTGGGCTTTTTTGAGGTTTTTGATGGACCTGCCCGGGCCTCGACGGTTTCCTTAGGGTTGACGTAGTTTGGAATGGCATTGATATTGGACTTGTGTCGTTGTTTTTCTGTTTCATTGGGTGTAGCTGCGTTCGCTTCATAAATGTCAGGTCGGAAACTGGAGGAGACAGATTACAATGGCAGTATTTAAAGGAAAGACGGTTATTCGAACTACATCGAACGGTGGTCGAACATCAACGTCACAAATAATTCAGGCATAGACGCGATATGTACATACAGAACAAATTAAGAAAGAAAAAAAGAAAAACCATCTAAGCTAAGCCTCCTATTTCTTTTCCTCCTCCTTGGGGGGCTCCGGCTTGGGAGTAGGGAGTTTGAACTATCAGCATGTTAGTGGGTTCCTGATTTGTATTGCTTCATCGCCGGAAAAACGTACCGACTCAGGAGTCCGGTTGGTACCCGGACCAACAGGCTCCCAGGCGGTGGTGCCACCCTCGAAGTTCCGGAAGGCCTGTGTCAACTCGAGCGGCTCGATGACGATCCGCTTCTTCTCCTCGTCCCAGCGCAGCTCCGTGTATCCGGTCAAGGGGAAGTCCTTGCGCAGCGGGTGGCCGTCGAAGCCGTAGTCGGTCATGATGCGGCGGAGATCCGGGTGGCCGGTGAAGAAGACGCCGAACATGTCGTACACCTCGCGCTCGTACCAGAGGGCGCCCTCGAACAGGCCCGTCACGCTGGGCACGGGGCTGGCCTCGTCGGCATAGGTCTTGACGCGGATGCGCGAGTTGTAGCGCACACTGAGCATGTTGTAGACGACCTCGAAGCGCTGGTCGCGGGTCGGGAAGTCGACGCCCGTGATGTCCGAGATCTGGGTGTACTCGGCCGCCGTGTGGTATTTCAGGAAGGTCATCGTCGGGATCAGGCCGGAGGGCGGCACGTAGATGCACAGCTCGTCCTTCCACACCGAGAACTGCTGCACGTGCTTCGGCAGGCACGACATGATGTACTGCCCGTACTTGTGCAGGCCCTCCGCCTTGTCCTGGTGCTTGTCGGCCGGGTTGACGACGGGGGCGCGCAGAGCTCCCTCAGCTGGTTTGAGTAGATTCACGGGTTAGTTTGGGGGTGTGGTAACATGAAAGTGCCCGTTGTGAAGGGCGCGGTGGTCGCGGATGGAAGGGCCAGGAGTGCAATTGATGGACATACGAGAGCGCTGGGCGTGGCGCATGTTGGGGACATGATCGGTGACCGGGGTCGACGAGGCCTTCAAGACAGTCGAGGAGAAAGCACGGGCGGACGACCGGGTGGCGGAGGACAAGGCACGACCGGTGCCCAGCCGCATCAGGGAGCGAGTAGCAGCCATGACGACAAGGAACAATGGCTGAGAGGTGATGAGTTGGAGGATGAGAAGTGGGCGGAGACGAGGGGGGGGGGTCAAGCAGCAGCAACGGCGGCGGAGGTTCCCTTGCAATTGGAGCTTTTGCCCCAAGATGTGCACGGTCACGTGCATCGAGCATTGACATAAGCGGCCGATCCGGAGGAATTTCCCTGCAGCCTCAGGCAGAACGGAGGTGCAAACACGGCAAACACGTGCAAACCCGATCAAGCAAAGCTTCACTTCTCGCTATTCTCTGTTCGCCTCCAACTCTCCTCTTTCGCTCTTGCGTCGTGCGTCCCTCCTCCTCCTCCTGCTGCTGCTGCTTCGCTTGCTTCTCCTTCCCTCCCTACAGCCCGCCCCAATTACCCCACGTTTCTATAATCACTTTTTTGGACTCGGTCCTGCCTTTTCTTAAAACCTCTCTTTCCTCTTGGGCGCTCATTTACTTGCCTCTTCTGCTCCCTTTTCTCTTTGACTCTCCATCCTCTCTCACTTCCCCCCCCTCCTCCCTCCCCTTCCGCCCCGGTTCGGTTGATGGGTGTTAGTCTTTACTTGTGATCGTCGTCCCCGATTTCACTTGTACATCTCACAGTCTCCCTTCGACACTACATCATGTCAAGTCGTCAACAGATTGATTCCGTCATCGACGATGATGACGAGTTCTGGTACGTGTGGCCTTGCGCCGTCGGGTGCTCGAATTCTCGGGCTGACAACCTTGACTTCTTCTAGCCCTCTCTGTATCGAAGAGTTCGATCTGTCGGATAAGAACTTCAAACCTTGTCCCTGTGGATATCAGGTACGTCTTTCGCTCTCCTACGTGTCCGCCCTTGCCCGAGTCAATCAGCTTTCTTCGCGTCTGGCTCCACCGAACACCCCGTCTCAAATCTAACTCGTATACATTCGCAGATCTGTCAATTCTGTTACAACAACATCAAGACCCACAGTGAGGAAGGACGTTGCCCCAACTGCAGACGTGTCTACGATGAAAGTACTATCCAATACAAGGTTCCTGATGCCGACGAGTAAGTCGCTCCCGCCGCAAGTTGATTTGCACCAATCCTCGGACCGGTCTTGGCATTAACCGGTTTTGTTCCGCAATTTTTTAGATTCAAGGCAGATCTCGCCCTCAAACATCGCAAAGCCGCCGCTGCGAAAAAGAAGGAGGCCGAGAAACGCGAGATCGAAGCCTCCAGTCGGAAGAACCTGGCCGGCGTCAGAGTCGTGCAGAAGAATCTCGTCTACGTGATCGGTCTCAACCCCACAATACGGGACGAGAGTCAGCTTCTGCAGACGCTGCGCGGCAGAGACTATTTCGGTCAATATGGTGATATCGAGAAGATCGTCGTCAGCAAGGCAAAGCCTGGTGGCAATCCGAACCAGGGTATCGGCGTTTACGTGACGTACGCGAGAAAGCAGGATGCCGCAACCTGCATAGCGGCGGTTGATGGGTCGGCTAATGGTGACCGGGTGTTACGGTAGGTGGATTCTCCGCGCTTCTCACTGGGCGCGTTGCGACCGGCACTCGGGAAACTAACAGTAGCAGGGCGCAATACGGAACCACGAAATATTGCTCGTCCTTCCTCCGCAACGAACAATGCCACAACCGAAACTGTACCTTCCTGCACGAAACTGGGGAGGATAGCGATAGTTACAGCCGTCAGGATCTCTCGTCCATGAATACCCTGTCAAGCCAACGGCCTAACGGTGCTCCTACTGCTCCCGCCTACGCCATCCCTCCGCACGTTACTCGAACCTCTGCTCAACCTTTGTCGCAACCGATGCGTCGTCAACCTAGTCGGGACGATGCAGCCGGCAGTCGGGTCCCCGATGGCCCCGCTCTTCCCTCGTCGGCTAGTTGGGCAAACAAGGACGCTGTTCTGAGTCGTGCTAGACGGGCTAGTCTCACAGGCAGTCAAGCCTCACAGAGCCCTCGGCCTGCCACTGCTACGGTTGCGCCTGTTCAGGAAGAACCGAAACCCGTGGAAAAGTCGCCGCCCTCTACGCAGCAGGAGCCCGTTCAACAATCGCCCTCTCCTCCGGAGCGTAGATCCTCAACCCCGCGTTCGCTTGAGCCTTTGCAGACACCCCCACAACCCGAGACTCCACTGCTGGACAACCTTGTTAAGGCCGTAAACTCACCCGACTTCAAGTTCATCTTCTCGGCGGCTGGTCTGCCTGCGGAAGAGATTGCCTTGATTGAGAACCACCCCTCTTTCATCGACCCGTATGGTGGCGTCAAACGTCGCGCCATGCGCGAAAAAGCCGAACAAGAGCGCGCCAGACGGGAACAAGAATTGCTCCAGTCAGCGGTTGCCGAGGAAGAGAGTCGGGAGAGCGGAAGCCTGCAGCTAGGTGGTGAGCCCGACGATGTTGTTCCCCCTCGGGGTCGCAGCGGCCGCGAGTCTCACGGTGCTATTCAACCTCCCTCCCAGCAAGGCACAACCGAGAATTCCGCTGTGGGCTCTCCTGTGTCTGCCACAAGCCACCAGTTCCAACAACTCAACCAGCAACTCAACTTGGCCGGTCGCAGCTTGACACCCCAACAACAACACCAGCTACTCATTCTGAAGTCTGCCAACGACCGCGCTGCCATGGACCAGCTTCAGGGCGGTCTCAGCTCCGCTGCTTTGGATCAAGCTGCCCAGGTTCGCCAGGGTCTTCTCCAGAGTCAGATGGCGCAGTTGAATTCGCTTCAGGCTCAAAATCGCCAGAATTCCCGTTTCTCTTTCGCCAACGAGGTCAACTCGAAGAATCTTCCTAATGCTCGCATGCTGAGCCAACAGGCATCGTTGATGCAAACTGTTGGTACCCCTAATCCGCTCGCAGCGCCCAGTCCACAGCACGGACTCAGCGGTGGCTACTTTCCCAGTGGTGTACAGGGACCACCCCCTGGCTTGAAGACGGCTGGTACGCCTCCGATCAGCGGCGGTGGTATGTTCGCCCAAGGACACGGTTTCACCACGAACACTAGTCTCGGACTTGGAGCCAGTATCGGCAAGCAAGAAGCGAACCCCGACTTGATGCGTGAGTTGCTGCGTGGCCGCAATGGTGCCGGTGCCAGTGGTTTGCAGGGTCAAGAGGCCGCTAAGCGTGAGTTCATCCTTCCTTTCCTTCAGCAGCACCAAACCCCCCCTCCCCTGACTCCTGCCAATAATGGCCTTCTCAGCTCTTTCTATGGCTCTCAGCCGGGGACCTTCTCCGAATCTGGGCCACAGAAGCAGAAGAAGAAGGGGAAGAAGCACAGACACGCTAACACTTCCTCCGGTGGAGGTGGTGTAGTAGATCTTGCGGACCCGAGCATCCTACAGGCGAGGATGCATCAGAATGCTGCTGCTACTGCTGGGCAAGCACTGTACGGGAGTCAGGGCCAAGGTGGGTACAATCAGACCATGATGTATGGCGGCGGCTTCAACCGCTGGTGATTGTTTCCCTTCCCATTTCATCTTATCCATACGCCTTCATAATGCCCTAATTGCGTTGTCGTTCCCCCTCCCCTCCCTTCTCTTCCCGTTGCTCATGATGACTACCCTATTTCTCCGCATGTAACTCCGCCACCTCGCGTATGCCTTTTGCGCTTCTATCTCCTCCCCCGTTTTCTTTTTGTTCCTGATGACATGATATCATACTTATCTAGATGGGTCTGGGATATGATCTCTTATCTTTCTCTTATTCCTCATTGCGATGTTGCCCTTTCTCATTCGATGTTGAAACCTTTGCGACATATTCCACTTTGCAACGATGCATTAAGCAAACGGCTCTTGAAAAAACAAGGAATTCGGGCGGGGCGTGCCCTTGGCGTTATCTTTCATGGAATTCTTCGATTCTGCGTTGCTTCTATTTGACCTGTTGTATCTCTGTCTTCCTCTCGCTTATTGCTTTTGCTGTCCTCGATTCGCGCGTGCAGATATGGCGTCCTTGCACCCCATGGGCCCCTTGTGTTTTCCAGGTCCACTGCAAGTTGGCGGCTCTCGTTTACTACTGTTGTTCTTGCATCCATGCTGCGTTGACCTATCAGCAACTTGGTGGCCCAATCGGTCTGGTCATGGTTTTCATGTACGTTAACCTCCCTGCCCTGGCTTTTCATAAACACAAGCAGGGTCCTCTATCCGAAACCAATTTCTCACAACCACTGTTCATTTAGACACTATGCCTTGTGTGTCTTCCTGGCCACATCGGTTGGGGACCTTTATGTAATTAATTGCCTGCCTGCCCCTTTCGTATCTGCGCGTCGTCTCGTTCTGTCTTGGGAGAGTCTTGTCGGCATGCCCTGTCTGTTCTTATATTGCTGCTTTTGCCGTTTGGATTTCGTCGTTCTTGCTCTTGTCACCTCTACATGACACCACACCCACCCATGCATCTCTCACTTGAAGATGGCTAACCGGGCCGGTCTTTTAGTTGACGAAGAATTCCCTCCTCTGGGAGCGCCGCCAAAGGACAAGCGTCCTGTTGACAGCTTCGGATATCTTATTCGCTCTCAATTTGCTAGCGACTCGCAAAGCTCAGCTCGTGCTGGGACCCCAACGCTACCCCCCGGCCTTCCTCTTCCACACGCGCACCCCGCATCAGCCTTGTTTCAAAGTCCTTTGAATCCGTCCAGTCCAACGACTTCGGTGTCCGTGCCGCCTGGCTTGAACCCACCATTCTCTCGACTGGGGACCCCATCTCAAGCGTTTCGGGGAGACATCTCCCGACAGCCGTCGCCTGAGGTAAAGGATGCCCCTGACGATGTACCCGCTTCAAGTCGCGTCAAGAATGTGTCGGAGATCTCACTAGGCTCGCCTGTACCCAAATCCACAAGCAAAGCTCGCTCGCAAGCCAAGGGTGACCTAGCTGTTGCAACTGAAAAGAAGCCCATTGGCGCGTCCAAGCCTACCTCTGCGTTCGAGAAGGTTGTTTCCACCCCGGTAAAGTCGAAGCCTATCAAATTGGACCTTTCCCTGGGGACTCCTCAGGATGCTCCTAAAGCAGATCAATCGGTTCCTAGCACGCACGGGCCAGCCCCCATTTCCGCCATCGGCTCTCGTCCCAATACCCCGTTGACCGGTGTCTCACGGGTCTCCGATTCTTCTGCTCCACGGCAGCCAAGGGTGCTTCGGGTGGTTGACACGCCTAAGACAGAGACTCCGCCCCCTCCTTCTGCCCCGCAGTCTGTCTCTTCTCTACCAGCTGCCAACAAAACTCGCTCTAGACGTCCTAGCATATCGTCCATGAGCAGGCCAGATACTCCAGGCGATTTTGGATCCGAAGCCGACCTTTACACATCGGCATCCGTGTCCCGTGCCAACTCCCCTCCCGCTTCCTCGCGAATTGGCTCTGCTCCTGTCCGGGCTATCACCAAGAGTCAGGCTAAGAAAGAGCGACGCCAGAAGGCCAAGGAAGCGGAAGCCAAGAAGCAGGAGACTTCTACTATCGCGGAAGAGCCAGTCCAAGCTCCCATCATTGGCCGCAAGCGAAAGACTAAGAAGACTCCTGTGACCACTCCCGACACTTCGGCTGCAGCGCCAGAACCCGCCGGGGAAGCTGGAAAGCCCGTCACTCCGGCTAGTGCTGAGGGCAACGGCAAGGTAGAACAGCGAGCTGAAGCTGTCAAGAAGGCCAAATCCAAGGAGAAGGCGTCCAAGGAGGTTAGCCCCGCTCCTGTCGAGGTGAAAGCAACTCCCGAGCCCAGCACTCCTGCTGAAGCTTGGCGTTCAAAGAACACCGTCGAACAGTTGATCAAGGATGCAGAGTCCAGCAGCGGTTCCATCAAGGACCTGTTCGCCGAACGAACATCCCCTTTGCAAGTTTTGCTCGCCCAACTCCACAAATCGGGCCACCTGGATCTGAATCATCACCCCTTGTTCAACCCCACCAATCTCAACCAGCGGTTTGACATGAAGTGCACCTCGGACGACTATGAGATTCTGAAACAGCCAATTGAACTTGCCGAGGAACACCGAAAGGCTTTGCTCCGTGGAGAGCCCATTCGTATTCACTCGGACCCTGGCTTGTTGAAGGACCGCTGTCTGATCACCCCTCGCGGCTGTGTCCTTCGTCATCTGTCGCAGGAAGAGGAAGACCGCTATCTAGCGCTGGAGAAGAGCATTGCTTGGGCAGTTGAATCATTTCAGGAATACTCGTCTGCTCCCATCACGGAACCAGATGTGACCAATCGCGTTGGTGGCCTCGATGCTCTCTTCGCCACACCGGAGAACTTCAATATCTGCTGGGCGGACGAGAACTCGGTTACCCTTTCTGCTGTGTCCGCCTCAGCATCTCTATCTGGCGCGCCAGAGGTTACCAATTCGTCAAGCATCCCTGCCCCGCCCAATGTACTCTCGGCCATGGAAGCAGACAGCACTCGAAGCCACAATTGGGCCATTGCCAACACCGCTGAATTGGTGAACGCAACGGCCACCTCGGTGCGCTCCTTTGCCGCCGCCACGGCTAAGCATATGTTGGGTGCAGCGGGCGTTGTCATGGGTAGTATTCCCGACCTGGACGATGTGGTGGGCATGACGACCGAAGAATTACGCTCCTTCGCGGTCAAATCGCAGAAGGATCTGGAGTCGTCGCGCAAGGAACTGGACACGATTGACAAGAAACTCAATGCTCTGGTGAAGCGAAACCGTAAGCTCGCGCAGCAGGCTCTGGCCACGGCCGTTGAGGGCTAACGCGTTGTGGACCGACGGTTTCTCACTTCCAATTGTATCAATATTTCTCTCTTTTCTGTTTATGATGAGTTCGACTTCTGCCTCTGTATTTTTATAAGGCCTGTATTTTTACCCATGTTGCAGGAATAAATTCGATTGCATGGCGTCTGGGATGGATGGATTGGATTGACAGCCGGTTAAACATAATGCATCATACGTTGATACTCGCAAAATTGCACAATTGAAGCGAACGAGTGGGTAAAGCCAAGGTTAAAGCCAAGGTTACATCGATTCTGATTCTGTCTCCTGGGCGGGGATCTGCACTGCACCTCCGCCCACTAGTCAATTTAATGCTTGTTTGGTTTGTTTCTCCCGCCAACCTCCATCCTTCATCTCTCTTCCCACTTATCCGGTCCTACGTGGATTCGGTCGTACAATTGGCTTTGGTCTTCATCTTGGACATGCTTCAATGGCCTGATGAAGCTTCCAAATCGCCAAGCGGAGACCCGAGTAACCAAATATCCAGCACCGCATACCAGAGCACAAATGTGGCCTGTCCGATTGCCGTCCGGACATTCCGTACAACCCAGCTTCCCCCTCCCTTGGCTCCGTCACTTTGACTTATATAGTCTAGTCGCTCAGACCTGGACCCTTGCTGCAGGATGGCAAGACGTCACTCATTATTGTCTCGGCTGAACTCCGATTCTTCCTGGTTGTCGTCGTGAAATGAGATAAAACCCCCTCTTCTTGCCCGCAAGTGGAGCGTGGATCAAGAACAGCCATCATCTCCGAACTGCCCCCTTTCCCTGTTGAAGCGAAATAACAACCATGCGTGCGCTTCCCACAATAGCCATCACGCTGCTGGGCGTATTATTCTTGCCCTCAGCGAGCAAAAGCCAATATGTCCGTGACTTGGGTGCTGAACAATGGACGCTCAGCAGTGCCGCGTTGAATCGTACGGTGCCGGCCCAGTTTCCGTCTCAGGTACATATGGATCTCTTGCGGGAGGGAACAATTGGTGAGATCATGGTTTCTCTTATTTACCAACTGATTTCCGGGCTGAGATTTGCTGACTGTGTTGAATGTTTACAGATGAACCGTAAGTATTGACCTGCACCCTGCTCCGATGATCCCCTAATCTTCGAGGGGGATACTGCATGTCGTTCGGCGCTCTTCTCTAACAAGATCCTGCACAGATATAATGATCTGAATGACTTCAATCTGAGGTGGATTGCGGATGCCAATTGGACGTATACCAGTGGGAAAATCAAAGGCTTGTAAGTGATTCGCTCCTGTTACCTTGGTGGTAGAGATGTGGGTTTGTTTTGTGTGAGAAGGGATTTGAGCTGGCTAATCTGAACCTTTGATTACTATAGAGGAGAGGACTATGATTCCACGTGGCTGGTGTTCGACGGGCTGGACACGTTCACCTCGATCTCGTTCTGCGAGCAGTTCGTCGGGGCGACGGATAATCAGTTTCGACAGTACATGTTCGATGTCTCTTCCATTCTTAAAGATTGTCCTGAGGAGCCAACTTTGAGTATTCAGTTTGGCAGTGCGCCAAATATTGTGGATGCCATTGCACAGGACCCGAGTTCGCCGAGTTAGTGCCTTTTGCTTCTCCTGAAGATTGTTTTGATGGGGGATGAGAGGCTAATGATAGTTTAGCATGGCCCGAGGGAGTCCAGATCACCTACGAGTATCCTAATCGGTGGTTCATGCGCAAGGAACAGTCGGACTTTGGCTGGGACTGGGGTCCGGCATTTGCGCCGGCTGGACCCTGGAAGCCTGGATACGTGGTTCAGCTGAAACAGGCGGCACCGGTGTATGTCCGCAACACGGACCTAGATATCTACCGGCTGGGACAGATCAACTACCTCCCGCCTGACCAGACCCAGCCGTGGGTGGTGAATGCTAGTCTGGACTACCTGGGCTCTCTGCCAGAGAACCCATCTATGGCGATTGAGGTGAAAGATCTACAGTCCGGAGAGATTCTCGCTTCACGGCCTCTGACGAACATCACTGTCATCGAGGGGTCCGTGACGGGTGTCACGGTTCTGGAGGGAGTTGACCCGAAATTATGGTGGCCGCAAGGCCTGGGTGAGCAGAATCTCTATAATGTGACCATTTCGGTTACCGATGGGGGAAATCACTCCATCGCTGAAATCACGAAGCGAACTGGTTTCCGCACGATTTTCCTCAATCAGCGCAATATCACCGACGCTCAGCTGGCGCAAGGGATCGCTCCTGGGGCGAACTGGCACTTTGAAGTCAATGGACATGAGTTCTATGCCAAAGGATCAAACCTGATTCCACCTGACTGCTTCTGGACTCGGGTTACCGAGGACACGATGACTCGGTTGTTCGATGCAGTCGTGGCGGGCAACCAGAACATGCTCCGCGTCTGGTCCTCCGGGGCATACCTTCACGACTATATCTACGACCTGGCGGACGAGAAGGGAATCCTTCTGTGGAGTGAATTCCAGTTTAGCGACGCGCTGTACCCTACGGACGACGCTTTCTTGAAGAACGTTGCTGCGGAGGTAGTTTACAACGTCCGACGAGTTAACCACCACCCATCTCTGGCCCTATGGGCCGGTGGCAACGAGATCGAATCTTTGATGCTGCTGCTTGTCGAGGCGGCCGATCCGGAGTCGTACCCTTTTTACGTGGGCGAGTACGAAAAGCTATACATCAGTCTCTTCCTGCCGCTCGTCTACGAAAACACGCGGTCCATCTCTTACTCCCCCAGCAGCACTACCGAGGGCTACCTGGACATCGACCTCTCCGCACCCGTCCCCATGGCTGAGCGCTACAGCAACACCACGGAGGGCGAATACTACGGCGACACGGACCATTACAACTACGACGCGAGTATCGCCTTCGACTACGGCACCTATCCTGTGGGCCGGTTCGCCAACGAGTTCGGCTTCCACAGCATGCCCAGCCTGCAAACCTGGCAGCAAGCGCTCACGGACCCGGCCGACCTGTCCTTCAACAGCAGCGTCGTCATACTCCGCAACCACCACTACCCCGCGGGCGGGCTCATGACCGACAACTACCACAACACCTCGCTCGGCATGGGCGAGATGACCCAGGGCGTGCTGGCCTACTACCCGACGCCCAACATCCCGTCCGACCCCCTGGCCAACTTCAGCGCCTGGTGCCACGCGACCCAGCTCTTCCAGGCGGACCTCTACAAGTCGCAGATTCAGTTCTACCGGCGTGGCAGCGGGCGGCCAGAGCGCCAGCTGGGGTCCCTGTACTGGCAGCTCGAGGACATCTGGCAGGCGCCCTCGTGGGCGGGGATCGAGTACGGCGGCCGCTGGAAGGTCCTCCACTACGTGGCGCGCGACATCTACAAGCCCGTGATCGTCTCGCCGTTCTGGAACTATACCACCGGCGCCCTGGACATCTACGTCACCTCGGACCTGTGGGCGGCGGCCTCGGGGAGCGTCATCCTTACCTGGCGCGATCTGTCGGGCAAGCCCATCGCCTCGAACGGCGGCCTCCCCACCAAGCCGCTTCCCTTCCACGTCGGCGCCCTCAACTCCACCCGTCTGTATCGGATGAACATGAAGCAGCAGCCCCTGCCGCGGCACGAGGATGCCATCCTCGCGCTGGAGCTGACCGCCACCGGGTACTTGCCGAACACCGACGAGGAGGTCACCTTCACCCATGAGCAATGGTTCACGCCCGCATTCCCAAAGGACCTGGATCTGGTTGATCCCCGGGTGAGGGTTAGGTATGATGCGGAGTCGGGGAAGTTCGAGGTCGAAGCGACGGCCGGGGTGGCGCTGTATACGTGGTTGGAGCACCCGGAGGGGGTGGTGGGGTATTTCGAGGAGAATTCGTTTGTGGTGGTGCCGGGTCAGAAGAAGGTCGTGGGGTTTGTGGTGCAGGCGGATGAGACGGATGGGGAGTGGGTGCATGATGTGACGGTCAGGAGTCTGTGGGATCTGAATGGGGGGGATAAAGGGAGACGCGATGATCCTCGTGAGGATGGGATCTAGTACTCAGTGAGCGGTTAGGGTAGTGTATAGAATTGAATGAATAACATTGTTATGTGAGATGAATCGCTTTGTGAATGGATACTGTACTACTTTTTCAAAGCCTGTACAGCTTATAGCTTGAGCATAAGCTCGACCCCTGCTCTCCTCATTGCTAGAGAACTATACACGCCATTGTGAAGTGTCAGACTTTTAGTTTTGTTACATGTCCTGCCCGACTGACCTCGCCTGTATAGTTGGGTATGCACAGCCCTATACCCATAATGAATGATGCAACAAGAAATGGAAGGCAGAGTACAAGGCGAGCCGCATGAGAAATTGACCCTTCTAGCAGTGATACAGAAGGAGCGTCAATTCTACGACACCAGCGGTCCTCCACGGCCTTTGCGCCATTCACCGCTACGTCATGATCCATGATTCTTTTGTAATCAAGTCATTAACAACAAGATCCGATATGGTGTAGTGGCTAAGTTGCTCGCCGCAGTGCGCTCGATTCTGATGTAATGTACTGTACCGGACGGGCAATCTTCCTAAGATGTAAAGTTGGGGATATCCTCAGTGGGCACTTGCGGCCCATGATCGCCGCAGCTGCGTTGCGCCTTCCTTCTATGACTGGTAGGTAGCCTGCCTGCACGTCACACTCACTGCAGTCACGCTACGCTGTCTGTCTGATGTAAGGGCTGGACTCTGCTCTAGTTACTGTCGAGGATGCCCAGATCCCAGGTCACTAGCTATCACATCGCAGGCGAGAGAAGAAAGTATCTTGGTGTATCTATTTTCAATGGGTATTTCTAGTAGTAGTGGATAGAAGACTGAAATGCTTGTTTTGGATAGTAGAATTTGACTGCAGTGCCATATGCTTTGGAGACGGTTAGTCCCAAGACCAACGCTCTCAGTTCGGGGACCCTTTCTGCGAGTGGGCCGTTCTTTGTATGCGGCAGTGAGAGATGAGGCTGGAGGAGCCCGTCGTCTATATGGATAGTCTCTCCATGAAACTCGATTCGGGCTCGGTTCTTTTGTTGTGCGAAGCAGTAAGGGGAATTGACATACCTCTTTTTATGTCTTTCTCTTTCTGGATTCCGCAGGATCTCCAATGCATGCATTGCTGAGTGTACAGAGGGGAAACTCCTCTTTTCAACAATAATGCGTAGGATCGAGAGGAAGATATCCCCGATAGACCTACATTTTCCACGCTTTGGGAAGATCATCTATGTGAGACGAACAGTATACCAATGCTATGCCAGACTAACTCACAAATCACAAATCAAGAAGATACTTAGATGATAACAGGACTGGCATCAATCTATTAGGAGTGAGAGGTCTCCGCATGAGTGATAGATGGAACTATGAATAGATTCATTACAAGACGTAAGTTAAAGGCGACTAAGCAACACCCGCATAACTTGACTCGCCTGCAACCGCCCTGCTAGGCACATGACCGGCAGAACGCCCGCGACCTCACAAGAAGAAATAAGGCATGATCCAATCTGCCCAGGAAATCAGGCCAGGAAACTGCTCTCTTCCCTCTGACCGCCCGAAATCGGCAGAATAATGGTCAAAACAGCCGGCCAAAACTCGGCGGGAAAACTGGTTAAACTCCCACCGCCTTGTTAGGCACATGACCGGTAGAACGCCTGCAACCTCGCGAGAGAGATTCAGGCACCAGCCTATGAACAGGTCCAGAAAATCAGGCATCGAAACTGTTCAATCCAGGCGGTGGCAGAAAATCAGGTCGCCTCGACACACCATTCCCACTGGGCCACTCTATACTTCCTTATCAACGCCTTCCCCCACCACAATCCCCCCCCGCGTCCTCATCGCGCCGGCCTACCAGGCCCGGTAGAATTCAATCTACACCTCTCCAACTCACCATCTAACCTTGATCCCCTCAAGGGAAATTTTTACTCCAAGATGCAAGGCTTCAGTAAGTCCGCCGCACCCCTCACCAGCCCATCATCACCAGCAATCACTAACCACAACGCACTACAGACATGGGACGGTTTGTCTTACCCTATCCCCCCTCAGCCCCCCGTTCACCCTCCCCACCCCTCAACCCACCCCAACCCCCCCTTTCCCTATCCATATTCACTCCTGACGCACCGCGATAGATACGTCCCCCCGGACCAAGAAGGCACAACGACCGGCAACGCGCTCCACAAGAAACACCCGCTCGGGGCGCGCGCGCGCCACCTCAAGACGACCGGCGCGCTCACCGTGCGCTTCGAGATGCCCTTCGCCGTCTGGTGCACCACGTGCCGCCCGCACGAGACCCTGATCGGCCAGGGGGTGCGGTTCAACGCCGAGAAGAAACCCGTGGGGCGGTACTACTCCACCCCCGTGTACAGTTTCCGGATGAAGCATGCCGCCTGCGGCGGGTGGATTGAGATCCGCACCGACCCGCGGAATACCGAGTATGTGGTTGTGGAAGGGGGCCGGCGGAGGGATTTCGGGGCCGCTGATGCGGGGCAGGGGCAGGGGGAGGGCGGCGAGATTTTGGTGGGGGGGTTGGGTACTGGGCATGGGCAGAGGAACAATGAGGTGGATCCGTTTGCGAGGTTGGAGGGGAAGGTGGAGGATAAGAGACGGGGTGATGCGGAGACGGAGAGGATCCTGGAGTTGCAGGCGCGCCAGGCGAGGGATTGGGAGGATCCGTATGAGAATTCGCGGCGGTTGAGGAGGGGTTTCCGGGAGGTTAGGAAGGGGTTGGAGAGGAAGGAGGCCGATACGCAGTTGCTGAGGGATAAGTTGAGTTTGGGGATTGAGGTCGTGGATGAGACGGAGGAGGATCGCGTTAGGGCCGGCTTGGTGGAGTTTGGCGGGCAGGGGGATATGTCCACTGGCACCAGGCTGAAGCCGTTGTTTGCGCCGGGGAAGCCGTCTCGATCGACGGGCATGGTCGCGGATGCGTTGGAGACCCGCAAGGCCCTGTTTCGCACTGAGTTGAGGGGTAATACTCGCGCGGCTGTGGATCCGTTCCTCAGTAGCGATTCGAGTGAATGGCGCCCGGAGAGCAAGAGACGGAGGACTGTTGCGAGTAGTCGGCTTGCTGAGGAGGAGGCGAGAGAAAGTTGTGCAACGCCTGACAGTGAACCTGTGAGAACGGCAGAGACCACGCCGCTGGCTTCAGCTGGGCTGGTGGATTACGCGTCGGATTCTGATTGATTCTACATTGTGCATATTCTACATTGGCGTTACTTTGGTGGTTCGTGATACCCTGGGTGGTTGTTGATATCATGTTGATTTTTATGACTGCATGGCTGCATTCCTTCTACTTTGAAGTTCGTGATGTAAGAATGGGCATCTTTGATGCTAAGGGTATATGGTAGACAGTAGAACTTTTGAAGATGGCCAGCTTACTTAGCCCAAGGGGCCTTCGTGAGCATGTCCTCCTGGGCTGCCGGTCCACCCGGAGCCGGCCTTTGCTGGGCACTCGCCCACGGCGCTCGGGTAGGCGCCATGGGTCCCGGGGGTAACCGTGAGGTATCAGGGAGAATCGGGCCTCTTGCTGGGCCTCCAGCCCAGGGTGCAGCGGTGCCACCACCCGCGGGGCTTGTCTGTGAGCCGGCAGCCCAAGGCGCCGTGGTCCCCGGTGCAGGATGCTGCGTGGAAGGTTCCTGGGGTCGCGACTGGGGCCCTGAAGCGGCATGCACCGTAGGCGGAGGGGGCACCGCGTTAGGGTCGCGATCCCAACTGAACAAGGATCCAAAGGGAAAATGCTGGACGACGGGGAACTTGGACAGGACTTCCGCGTTGTACATCTTGATCATACCCTAGCAGCTGTCAGTTGCCAATGATTCTGCTCGGTCCGACGCCAAAGTACCTTGTTGATCTTGGCCCAGCCAGTGCGGATGCCTGAAATATCGTAGAGCATCGGACTATGTTCCCAGAACGGCCCCTTCTTCACATCGTAGATGAACCCAATAGCAGAGAAATACAGGTTTGTTTGTCGCTCCCGTTCCACGACGGCCGCCTTCGCGACACCGTTGGGGTCAGGTGCATCAGGCAGGGAGCCCTCATCAGGTACTTGGTCCGTTTGCGAAAGAGCCGGGGCGTACTGCGCCGAGCCGAAGATGTAGGGAATGAACGAATGATCGTCTAATCCCCACACGCCGTGAGACCCGGCCGGCTCCAGGGTGTAGCTCTTGATGATGATTCGGACGAGTTCCAGGTAGCTCATTCAGGTTTAGTAGGATATCGATCGTTGAGTGGACATGGAACTCACGGTTGGATCACGCCCAAAACGATAGCTCGTTCCTCCACCCCTGGGGTGTTCCGAGGAAACCCGTTTAGTTTCCATAAGGCGCCCAAGAAGGCCAGAAAGCTCAGCTCATGACCCGTGCCGTAATCCAGGCGTTGGGGACTTCCCCAGCTACCCAGGAAATAGGCCTTCAGCTCTACCTCTGCTGTCGGGCCGTCGGGGTCGGACGATTTAGTCTTCAGAAGGTCTGCGGGCAGGCACTCTTCCAGTAGGCTTGAGACGCGGCTCTCCACAATCTCATACCACCGGCGGAAGCTAATGTTCCCGAATCTGCGGGGCCCCTTATCGGGTGGTGCTTCTTCCAGGATCGCTTCGAGCTTGGATAGTAGTTGCTGTAGTTGACGGACGGGCGCGGAGTACTCGACCGCATCCGATCCCACCGGCCAGGTCTGGACACGCCCATCTGGCAATTTGGCGGGGAACATGGACCGGTTTAGCTGCAGCAAGAAGGTCATAATGTCCACATAGCCTTTGGAGCACAGGAACTCCGACACATCCTGGTGCTCGTGGATGCGTTTGATGGGCTCCCTGAAGCTGTGTCCCGCGGAGGGGTCAATGACAGGCAAGACACGGACCAGCCCGTTTGCAGCCATCTTGGAAATTGATGTAACTGTTTTCTTTGTCCGAGTAATGAATGAGTCTCAGCGATCAGGTGGTCTAATTGTCTAATTCGATAGATCAGATTTTGGGGGCTGCGCCAACAGGTTGCGTTGCCCTCGTGAAAGCCGTGGTTGTGGTGGGACGGACGGGCAGCGGAGTTGCTGTTGTTTGCTCTGCCGACTTATCGATAACGGTCGATGACGCTTGGATGGACTAGTAGTACGGAGTGTTATCGATTGTTTTGGTCCGACTAGGCGCAGCCGCAGCCGCAGGCAGCTTCAGCTGTCAGTCACCTCCCCGATTCAACCCCCGCAAATTTCACGCTGACTTTCGTTTTCCCCCCTCATTTTCAAGTCATAATGCTATGAAGGAAATGCATCCGCTTGTACCGTTGAGGTTCAAACCCCATGGGCGTTCAACATGGCAAGATCTCCGCAATCCGCCGCGTCGCGACGAAGGAAGCGTGACTCCACCACGCAGTCGGTCGATTTTTTGAACACCGTCATGCACAAGACCTTTCCCTCCAAATCAAACATCACCTCTCCGAATACTCCTACACGCCGCTCACGTCGCATCACTCTAGCTCAGATCCGTCCGTCACGTGAGGACCTGTGGGAGATTCCGCGATCCCCTGAATTGGCCCCGGCGTCGGAGCCCCGACGCCGACTCCCAGCGAAACTCCCCACCGCGCAACCATCGTGGAAAAATCGACTGCGAGGCACTACAGTGCCCGAATATGGCAGCGGAGTGCTTGCGTCCGAAGGGAAAGGGCAACGGAATGGCGGGGTTGCGGAAAGCGATAGCGGGGAAGGAAGTGAGGATGCTTACGACAATGCTGAGGAAGATGAAGATGCGAATGTTCTTGCAGACATTGGCGACGAGGAAGCCCATAGGGCCGATGATGACACCGAGATGATTGATTTCCAAGAGGAGGGATCCATGGAAGACGATCCACCTCAGTTGAATCTTTTCTCCGATAATGATCAAGAGCTTGGACCTGCACAGCATACTTCGCGTTTGTCGTCCGTGGCAGATGACGATGGGTCGCAGCTACAATCAGTGAAAGGACTGGCGACGCCGAGTAGTGCTCACTCACATCTAGCCGAAGACATGGATCTTTCTGGCGATGAGCAAGAGCATGCCTCCGAAGCATCGGACAGTAGCCAGCGCCAATCCACAAGTCCATTTTCTCAGGCTGGAAGCGATAATGATGAAGAAATGGAAAGCTTGTCAATTGAAGCATCGGGCGATGACAACTCAGATACTATGGGTCAGACTTCTCGGCGAGGAAAGGCTTCGATACCAGTGGAAAAGGGCCTCAGTCCCAATTTTCTGGGCGAAAAAGAGCGAAGAAGAACACGAGCAACAGAAGCAGCACTTCCCAGCAACCCGCGAAGCCTTGCTGTCGGAGCATCAGCCTCAGGTCGAAAAGAGTCACCGCTGGGACGATCAAGCAAGTTGGTTACTACAAGATACCAAGGTGGAGCAGATCTATCGCGCCATTTACGGACTCGCAATCAACCTCGAACAATTCAAGACATGCCTGATGAAACCCGCGAAGAATCCGCAGACGATGCACACAGCCCCGCTGATTCAAATGATAGCCGCAATGACTCGGGCGACTCTGGCGTGCATTCTGCTAAGGCCGAACCGTCCCCGATTGCAACCCCAAGAAAACGGAGACGGACCGCTGTCCCGTCCCCAACCGTGCAAGCACCCCCGTCCCGCCCACAGGCAGATGTAGCACAGCCGACTCCTGGATCACCACATTCGGGACGCACCGATTCTCAAGTTGATCAACATCCGCAGAGTGAATCGAATGAAGATAGCAGTTCCAGCCAGAGCTCGGACGAGGAATCGGATTTCCTACCGGACAGCCCGTGGTTCGTGAAAGCGTCCGAGGCAGACGGCCAAAAGGAAAGTTGGAAGGCTATCATCAGGCAAGGTCGGAAATCGACGCGACTGAGTCAGTCATACAGAACTACTGAGCTCGACTCGATCCGAAAATCGATCTGGTCGATGATCGCGCTCTACAACAACCTCGTAGAACGCTCCGAGGGTGGCGAAGGGCCCTCTGACAATGAAGTCTCACGTTGCGGTCGACTCCTGAGGAAGGCCAACGAGAAGCACGAAAAGCTGCTCCAGAAGGTTTTCAATCTGGGCAAGGCAGGTAGTACCCGGGCCGACAAGAAGCAGGGCGTGGCCCTGGTGCGGGCCTTCTACAGAGAGATAATCCCGCCTATGGCGCGGGTTGTGTTCCTCTGCTATGAGATTTACCATATACACGAGAATCTCTTCAATGAGGCGTATGGTAACCTTCGTGATCACCTGACTACGCTTGCCGAGTGGGCTCAATGGGTTGACTCGATCTCTGGCTATTTGGGCGATGAACCGAGCTGCATTGAGTCGGGCCTTCGTCGCGCCCTCGAAAAGCTCGTCCAGGCTATGAATTATGGCCTAGTGAAGAAAGCGCCACGACACCCGCCCCCCGCGAAAAAGAAAGGGCAGCCACGGGGCAACCTGACCCCATGGACGCAGGACGAGGAGGATGCTCTTCGCCAGGGACTGCAGGATTATCCCGGTAAGTGCTTTCCCACCCTGATTGGACATTCTAGATTGAGGCTGACGAGACGATCTTGTAGAGAAATCGAGCAACCGGTATAAGTTGATTATGGGGGATTTTCGGCGGCGGCTCTCGAAGCGCGGGATCATTGATCTTCGCAAGAAAGCTCAGGAAATGTATGAGAAGTATATGTCGGAGATCGGAGAGGAGTTGACGACGGAGGAGGGTCGGAACAAATGGGAGTGGGTGACAAACATCCCAGGTTCGCGGTAATTTTAAACTCATTGGTGGTGGTGGTGGTGGTGGTGGTGGTGGTGTGGTGTTGAGTTCCAACCACGGGCCTGGGATGTAACCATGGATCACATTGTTCTGGATAGCGGGGAAAGGAGAAAGGGGGGATTGATCCACAACAAACAATTGACCCGAAGAGGTGAAAAGATTCAATTCAATGTAGATATTGTCAGAAACTCAATGACACGATGTTGTTCTGGAGACGAGCTGAGATTGGCTGGGAGGTAAGGTATACATTGCAGTGCCGTGCTAACATTTAAATAGTGCACCTGGCAGGGTGGGAGGAGACTGGCTTTTGGTTCTAATTGGGAGGGAGCTTCATTCTGGGGGGGAAGGGGGAGGGGGAGGGGGAGGGGGAGCTGGAGGGGAAAAGCTGAGGAGGGGAGCTTTCCAATGTACTATGTATGTACTTGAGTAAGTTACTGACTGTACTGGCAGTACCTACATACAGGTGGTGGTGTGGTAGACAGCTTCCTTCCTTCCTTCCCCTCCTCTTCTCCTCTCCTATTCTTCTACTTCACTTTCTCTCTCTCTCTCTCTCTTTCTCCCTCCCTTCCTCTTCTCTTTCCCTCTCCCCATCCCTCTCTTCCATTTTGACAATCCTCTCATCACTCCACCTTCATCTCTCTCTGTCTATTTTTCTCTTGTACTTACTTACTTTTGTAATACTATAATTTATTTCTTCTTTTTTTTTCTCTTTTCACCTGCCCCTTTGTTCCACCTTTTGGTACTCTTTGTGGTTGATACTAGGTACTTCCCACCACTTCCAGTTCTCGGTAAGTACAGTCCCAACTAGCCATGCCCGCGGCAGAAGCACGAACTCCTCCTACCATTCCCTTTCCCTCCTCCTCCATTATCATATCATTTCTTTCCGGTCAATTGTCGGAGCAGGGCTCCTTGCCATTGAGAGAAGTCCGCTTAGGTTGGTTGCGCAAATTGCGCTTGTCTCGCCTGTTCTCCTCCGCCTGGGTCCTCCCCCCGGAGTTTGGAGGGCTAAAAAAAAAAGGAGATCCGCCTCGGCTACCCGTCGCTGCTCCCTCCGCCGGATTGAGGGAAATGAAAACATTCAACCTCACTGGCTTGCGTTCTTGCCTTTATTTTCCTTGGTGATCTGGTGCTGTCTGGCGACTGTGGCTAGACTATTCTTTCCACTTTTGACAACTGGAGCTGTATCATCTGCATTGTCCCTTTTAGCATTGTTCACTCTACTTCCCCCCCCTCAATTTATTTTGTCTTCGCTGTCCGAGCTAACGTGGACACTGTCAATTCGCTAGACTCCCCACTTGAGAACTTTCTCTCTCCCTCCCCTTTTAAGAAGCTCGTGGTGCCCACCCCCTTTTGACCAACGACTCGCGACCTCCTCCCACACCGCATCATGGCTTCCACTGAGGATCCCGTCGCCCCTGTCGCTCCCGCTGAGCTTGAGGCCGACATCGCGCCCCCCGCGACTCCCGTCGAGGCAACCATCCTCTCCGGGAGCGAGGGACCCCTGACAAGCCCCGAGGCCTCCAGAGACAAGGAAAATGTCAAGGCATCGCCGGCCAAGAAGAGCCCAACAAGCACTACAACCACTAGACGTCCGCTCTCGGGGACGAATAGCGCTACGAAACGGCCCAGCTCGGTCTCGGGACCTCCCAAGACTACAACTTCGACCTCGCGCACCGCCACGACCAATGGTACCACCCTGAACAAGCCACCCACCCGCCCGACCAGTACGACCACTGTGCGCAAGCCCCTCGGCACTTCCACCACCACAAGCCTGCACCGGTCTCGCGCATCCGTCAGTTCCGCAGACGAGAAGTCCCGGTCGGTGGCTAGTTCCGGAGACGAGAAGCGAGGCATCTCTAGTGCAGCCAAGCGCATGTCGCTGGCAGGTACTCCGGCCACTAGGGCCCCGGTCAAGTCCACCACTTCCACCTTGGATCGACGCTCCAGCATTGCGGGCTCTATCACGGCCGAGAAGAGAGCTTCCACCTCTCGGCCCAGTACAGCGTCCACCGTGAAGCCACTCGCGAGGCCGCCCACCGCTACGTCGACCTCTCGCCCGACCACCTCCTCATCCACCACGGCACGCCCAACCACCCGTCCCTCTTCCTTGGTCTCTAAGCCCGCCACATCCACTGTGACCAAGCGTCTAAGCACTGCTCCCAAGAGTGCCGGAGAGGATGCGGAGAAAATCCAATCCCTGCAAAACCAGCTGTCAGAGAGTGAAGCCACGGTGTCTAAACTCAAGGCAGATCTGGACACGGTCAACATCAAGTTGACCGAATTATCGTTGGCTCCGAATGAGACTGCCACCCAGGATCTTGACGAGGCCACCAAAGCGCTCCGAGAGCAGCATACGGCGGAGATCGAGAAGTTGACAGCCACGCATGAGGAGCAGCTGCAGGCCCTGCGGGTCCAGCTCGAAGAAGCAGAGATCAAGCACAAGGAGCTCGAGGAAAAGTCTCTGAAGGATCTAGAGGAGGCGGCCCAGCAAGCTGCCGCCGCCGGAGACGATGAGACCGCTGGTGCCTTGGAGGAACTCAAGCAGACTCACCAGGCTCAATTGGAAGCGATTGAGAAGGAGCTGGAATTGCAAAAGGCTGCGGCTGCCGGATACGCCGAGCAACTCGATACCTTGAAGGCCGAGCTGGAGTTGCAGAAGAGCCAATACGCGGAGGTCATCCAAGCCTTAGAAGCCAAGGCCACCAAACTTGACGATCTTCAGCGAGAATTGAACGGTCGGGACCAAGTGGTGGAAACCTTGCACATGGAGATGGATCGCCTGAACCATGCCAAGCAACAAGAGGCTCGGGCGGCTGAGGAGGCTGCCAAGCAAACCATTGCTGCCCTGGAGGACAAGGTTGCCTCGCTCGAAACCAAGCTGGCTGAAGCTGGATCTGTCACTGACCAAAGTGGTGAGGAGACGGCTGCCCGTCTGGCTGAGAAGGATCAAGAAATCGCCGACCTGAAGGAAGCCCTCACCAAAGCTCAGGGTGAACTTGAACAAGCCCGCGAGTCTATGGAGATTGCACTGGCCGAAAAGATCAAGGAGCTTGAAGCAGCTCACGAGGCCGCAACTGCCAAACTTCAGTTTGAGCATCAGGAGATTCTGGAAAAGACGCAGGTTGAGCTGCAGCAGGCACGCGACGCTACCGAGATCGGCTTGGGGGAGAAGGCCAAAGAGCTTGAAGCTCAACACCAGGCCGTCATCAACCAGCTCCAGCTCGAGCATGAAGAAACTCTCAAAGGGGTGCGGGCCGAGCTCCAGAAGGCACGCGAGGAAGCCGAGGCCGGCTTGGGCGAAAAGTCCAAGGAGCTTGAGGCTGCCCACGAGGCTACGATCGCCAAGCTCCAGTCCGAACATCAAGAAACTCTTCTGAAGGTGCAGGCTGAGCTTGATCAAGCACGGAATGACACCGAGTCCGGCCTGGGAGAAAAGGTTAAGGAGCTCGAGATCGCACACGAGACTGCGGTTGCCAAGCTTCAGTCTGAGCATCAAGAGACCCTCGATAAAGTCCAGGCCGAGCTTCAGCAGGCGCGCAACGACACCGAGACTAGCTTGAGCGAGAGAACGAAAGAGCTCACTGCTGCTCACGAGGCCGCAGTCGCCAAGCTCCAACTCGAGCATCAAGAAGCACTCGAGAAGGTGCAGGCTGAACTTTCTGAGGCGCGCAGCACCACGGAGACCGACATGGGTGAGAAAGCCAAGGAGCTCGAAGCCGTTCACGAGGCTGCAGTCGCTAAACTTCAATCTGAACATGAGGAGACCATCTCCTCTCATGCTGCCACCATCGCGGAACTGAAGGCGAAGCACGAGGAAGCGCTCGCTTCTGCTGCTGCTGCCCATGCACAAGAGCTTGCTGCTGCCAAGGAGGCGGTCGAGTCCGCCGGCACCACCCACTCTCAAGAACTTCAGGAGCTCCGGGACAAACTTCAGGCTTCTGAAGCCGCCTACGAAGCCTCCACTGCAGCGGCGCAGGAGGACCGCGAGGAATTGCTCGCCGAACTCGATGCTGCGCATCAGGCTGAGTTGAACGCCCTCCGGCAACGGTTGGAGGCCACGGAGCAGAATCTCACTGAGGTCCGACAGGCTTTGGATGACGGTGCGAACTCGGCTCAGGACCTAGCGATTCAGGAAATTGAGTCTCTCAAAGAGAAGGTCGGTGCCCTCGAATCGCAGCTGTCTACCGGCCAGGGTGAGATCAAGTCCCTCCAGGATGCGATTCAAACCAAGCAGGGACAGGCTGAGGCCCTTCAGCAGAGCCTGGACGCTTTCGAAGACAAGACCAAGGCTAAGGATGCCCAGCAGCAGAGCCAGTTGAAGTCTTTGGAGGAAGCTGCAATCGCTGCCGGCAAGGAGCTGGAAGGTAAGGCCAAAGAGGCCGCTGCTGTTGCCGAACAACACGCGCAGACCCTCGAATCTATCCGAGCTGAACATGCTGTCGAGCTTGAAAAGGCTCGGACGGACGTTTCTGGAAACCGGGAGCAGGCACTTGGTGAGCTCCAGGCCAAGTATGAGGAATCCGTGGCTCTTCTGCGTGACCTGGAATTCAGACACGCCCAGCAGATGGAAGCTCTTCAGGCCGAGCTCAACACGGCCCTTCAGCGCCATGCCAACGAGATCACCTCCCAGGCTGAGGTTCGCGCCCAGGAAATCGCGGAGCTCCAGAAGCAGCACGAGGAAACCCACAAACAACTCCAGGCCGAGCTGCAGGCCAGCCAGGCCTCCAAGGCTGCTGAATCGGATGCAGAGCATAGCAAGGCGATTGAGCAGCTCCTGACGATCCAGGAGGAGAAGCTTTCCAACCTCCGTGCTGACCTCGAGTCCACGAACCGGGCTAAGATTGAAGAGCTACAGAATGCGCATGACGCGACCCTGGCGGAAGTTCACGCTCAGCTCGTGGAGGCTCAAGCTGCTGCCCAAGACGCTTCTCTTCTGGAGAGCCTGAAGCTGACCATTGCCGACCTTCAGAACCAACTGACGGAGGCCGAGCGGTCTGCTGCGGTGAGTGGTGAGCTCGCTGGCAAGCACAGCGCCGATCTTTCCAAGGTCGAGGCCGAGAAACACGAGTTGGAAGAGAAGCACCAAGCCGTGTCGGCGCGGGCCGAAGAGCTCGAGAAGACCTTGGTTGCTTCGCAGAGCGCAAGGACGGAGCTGGAGGCGGTCCTGCAACAGCTCGCCGCATCCAACTACGAACTGTCGCAACTCAAAAGCCAGCACGAGACTCTGACGGGCGAGCTCGAGCAGTTCCGCTCGCAGAACCGGAGCATGGAAGAGCGCGTCCTTCAAGGTGAACGAGACCTGAACAGCCAGATTGACAAGAACATGTCGCTCCTCAACCAGCTGGGAGAAGTCGACTCGATGATCTCGGCCAGCCGCAAGCGCACGCGGGAATTGGAGGCGGAAGTGGCGGCGCTGAAGGCCGAGAGGGACAGTGCCAAGGGCTCGTCGGTTGGCCTGGACGGCAGCCGGTTGGCTGGAGAGACCCTTGCCAGAGAAGATGGTGGTTCCACCGCAGTCGAAGGTGAGGACCTTGGTTCATCTATTCAGGGAACGGTGGGATCTCCCCGTTTATCGTCATCTCCCTCTCCTACGGGACTGCCCCATTTCCACCCTTTCACATGACTACGCCCGTTCCCAATGTATGTACCGACATGGAGTGACTGATTGATTTTCTTGGCATGTATAGATGGCCAGCATCCAAGAGCAGCTTAAACACATCCGTACCACTAATGATGATTGGTATGACGAGCACCGACGGTAAGAGTTTCTTCCCATACTTGGCCGATGCACCTGCTGACCAGACTTGTCTCAGAATCCTTGGCGAATTGGCCGAGTTGTCTCGTCGGGCGACGCCCAACCCTCCGAGCCAGTCGACGACACCGCAACCCGAGAAGGCGAACGGCTCGAGCAGCAGTTCGGACGAGCAAGGGATTGAGGAAGGATCCTCGTGAACGGGGAGAGAAGACTCTGGGCTCGGGGGAGGATGACCCTATTTCCTTTGTCGTATGATGTCCCGAAGAGGAATTTTCATTATCGTTGTATTGGCCTAGGCTGTATGTAATAGAATACTCAGGATACCCCTGTTCTCCGCTTTCTTTCTTGTGACTCTCCCCATGTTCTACAATGCCCCTCTCCAGGGGATCCCATTGGACGTGTAAGTGTGGTTGCACAGGAAAAAGCAGCAGGCAAAAAAGCCATCCACACCCGGCAATTTCATTCCCGACTGGATTGGACTTTTTTTTTGTTTTTTTCTTGTTTGCCGTGCGGGTGACACACAACGACAACGCCAGAGGTTGTAAGGCCTAAATTGCACCGTAGGTTTTATCCTGTCTCTTACCTGTCGGCCTCCTGCTTTTCCCTCTTCGCCTCCCGCCTGGCCGCCTCGCTTCGTGGCCGCATTCGCGCCCAATAGCTCTGCACCGCCCCCCACCAATGTTTTCGGGGTGGTTGTTTTTGTGTAGTGTGTTTGCGGAGCTGTTCATATCGTGCCGGGGTGAGGACGCGGAGCGGCGGGGAGAGGCGGGGGGGATGGAGGTGCCAGTGGGCAGGGGCAGGGGCAGCGGCAGGGGCAGCGGCAGCATGTGTCTCTGCATGTGTGTGTGTATCTGCGTCGGTGTCTGTGTCGACTCCTTCGTGGAGGTATCGATGCTGCTCGAAGCCTTGGCCTTGTCTATCGAGGGAGTCGAGGGAGGAGCGGTGTCGTAGCCAGTGCAGGATCTCCTGGGTTTGAGTGGTTGGGTTGGTTGGGTGGATTGTTGTGGGGGGGAAGATGGGTGCTGCTGGTTCTAGGGGTTCTTCGGGGTCTGGTTTTGTGGTGGTGGTGGTGGTGGTTTCGTTAGTGATGTTTGTATTAGTAGGGGTGGTAGTTGCGATGGCGATATGAGGGTGAGGGTGGGCACTGAGGGTATTGCTTTCGTTGTTGGTATCCGGGTTGTGGCTGTTGTTGTGGCTGTAGGACATTTCTATGTCTTTGCTTTTATCGGCATTACTGATGTGGGTACCGGTGTGGTTATGGTTCTTCGGGGTTATGTTGGTGGTGGTATCATCGGGAGGATCTACTCCCTCGGGCTCTCCCTCGGGCTCAGCATCGCTATGCCTATCCCTATCCCTATAGTCATGACGATCGTGTCGATCCTGCGGGTGATGAGCTCGGTGGTCGTGATCTTGGTCTTGGTTTTGGTGGTGGTGGTGGTGGTGGTGGTGGTGGTGGTGGTGATGGTGCTGATACCCCCCCGACAACATCCGCACATCCTCCGGTCGAAGGATCTCGTCGATTCGCCATGGTCGTTTTCTTCTGGTTCTGGTTGTGGTTGTGGTTGTGGTTCTTGGTGTGGTGGAGCGGGTGGGCTGCGCTGCTGCTGCTGCTGCTGCTGCTGCTGCTGCTGCTGCAACTTCCCCGTTTGGTCGGTGGTAGCTGGTGCTGTAAGCAGGGATGGGGATCTGGGCTGTGTTTGCGTTTGCGTTTGCGTTTTCGTATGCAGACTCCGTGTTCGTGTCTGCGTCCGCATTTCTGCCCGGTGACCCTGTTCGCGCGTGGAGGTGGGTTGGTTTCTCCGTGGTGGTGGTGGTGTTGAGCTCTAGGCCTGGATTTGCTTTTGTTGCGCGTGCAGAAGCAGCAGCTGCTGCAGCTTCTGCATGAGGGTAATGCTGATCCTGATCCTGATCCTGATCCCCTCGATCGTCTCCATACCTCACCGGGGCAGATCCCTTAGTGTAGGCGTAACTCTCGGCCGTCAACCCCGACGAAAACGCCCGGCAGTACGCCTCATACTCCGTATTCAGGTGTTTCGTGGACGGGGTCGGGGAGGATGACCTTGAGCTGCTGGTGGAGATGGTTGTGGAGAAGGTGTCGGTGTCGGTTTCGGGTTTGCAGGGCTGGTGTTGTAGGTCTCGGGGGCTCTGGGATTGGAGAGGAGGCGGAGGGGAGCGATGGTAGGTTGGTTTTCTTAGGGATTTGGAGCGGGGGAGGAGTTTCGGGGGGTGGGATGGGGACGGGGATGGAGAAGAAGGGTTGGGAAGGTGCTGCGAGAGCCAGTGGCGGAGGTGGTGGATGGTGGATTTGCGGCGGAGGAGAGTGGGATTCCTCTTTGGGGTCAGGTACTTATCGGGATGGGAGGTGGAGGTGGAGGGGTGGTTGTGGTTCAGAGTGATGGAGGAGGGAGGGGGGAGGGTGGATGAGGTTGAAGTTGTTGTGAGGGTAGGGTTGAGGGGAGGCATATTGGAGAGAGAGAGGCATTAATGTTGTGCAATACTGTACGTGAAGAAGGGGACATTCTTTTCACTGATGGGATGGGATGACGGGTTGGATCGGGTTATATAGTAACTAACTATTACTTAGAGAAGAGGAGAGGAGGAGGAAAGATAAGAGCCAAAAGTACATGCATGGCAGTACTGGTAGTCTCCAGCTAGTCTACAGCTGATGCTGAGACATGCAGCCCTAGCTTCAACTCTCCCTCTCCCTCTCCTTCTCCCTCATTCCCAGGAATCTCATTAAACTCACCCTCCTTACCTCCCCCAATCTTCTTCCCTCCTCAAGCTACCATCCATGCAGACCTCCTCTTCTACAGTAGCATCCGTGCTGACCCAGACCGTTCAACGTCCTCGTGGCGTTAAATGCCGTGCTGCCGTGCTACCGTTACGCCTGGCCGGGGTGGAAACAAAAAAAGAAAGAAAAAAAAAAAGAAAAAAAAAAGGAGCCCTGTGAGACTTCAACCTTAGCACCAGCTCTATGCATGTCCGTCTAGCGTAGTATACAGATGACCTGATATATATACATACTTCACCCAGACACTCCATCGCGCCCCAGCCCCCATCGGCCGACTTCGCGCATCGCCTCGTCGCCGCCCTCCACCAAGCGCCCATCCGCGTTGGCCGCGTTCCGGCTGCCCAAGACTCCAGCCACGCACTCCCACCCATTGCGTCCACCACCCCAGCGGAGTACCTCCTTCTTGTACCGCTCGCCGGCGTCTCGCTCCACCGCCGCCTTGCCTCCGCGGAACACGTCCTCCCAGATCTTATTGGCGATCGCCCGATCGAAGATGTAGCTGTAGTAGGTGGCCCCGTAGCCATACAAGTGGCCGAAAAATCCCTGCCACGAAGTAAGCGGCAGCGTGTCCGTGGGATCGGGCAGGCTGGAATGGGTCGTCGCCACTTCATGGTAGAGTGCCGTGCTGTCGATCGGCCGATTCGCCGGCAGCGTGTGGTAAGCCTGGTCCACGAGCGCCATGAGGATTTGGGCCTCGTTCTCGACAGCACCATAGACGGAGGCGTGCGCAGTCCGCTCTTTGGCCATGCTCCGCATCATGCTCTCCGAGAGCGGGGTGTCCGTCTCCCAGTGGCGGGCGTACAGCGACAGCACCTCCGGTGCCATGGCAAAATGCTCCATCAGCACCGAGGGCAGCTCGGCAAAGTCGGTCGCGCAGCGCGTTCCCGAGATGGACTGCAATCGCGTCTGTCCGAGAATGGAGTGCAACGCATGTCCCATTTCGTGGAACAGCGTGCGCACACTGTGCTCAGTCAGCAGAGCCGGGCGTCCCGCTCCCGTCGCGGGGGGCTCGGGAAAGTCGCACACTAGAGCGATTGTGGGGAGCTGGCGGAGCGTCTTGCTCTTCGAGTCAATCGCCGTCGCCATGCCGTCGTTGGGATGCGCCGACGAATCCAGCACCGTCGCGCACTCGGCCACCTCTTGGGCGGAGATCTCCCGCGCACACCGCAAAGTGAAGTGGGCCGGGTTCGGATGCTTGTTGGGCCGCGAAAACAGATCGCAGTAAATGACCGCAAGGTGTCGGCCGGACTCGTCGACCACATCCAAGCGGCGGACGTCCGACATCCACGTCTCACCGGGAGCCGTCTCCCGAGGCACCAACCGTACTCCATACAGTCGTTCAAATAGGCGAGACAGGCCTTGCATCACCGTGCCCAGCGAGAAGAATTCGGGTACTGCGTTCAACTCCCGCGACCGGGGCGAGATTGCATACTGCTGAACCCGTCGGTGCACATAATACGCGTGATCCCACGGTTGCAGTGGACTGGCGCCCTTCATGCGTTGCAGCTTCGCGAGCTCCTCCTTGACGAGTTCACGGTTGCTGCCGACAAGGGCCGTCAGAAACTTGGCCACGGCTTCCGGACTCTTGGCCATCTTGTCATGGAGCGTCATATGTGCGAAGCTCTCGAAGCCGGACAGCTGCGCGAGCTCCGCCCGTTTCGTGAGCAGCTTCTCCAAAACCTGGATCTGATTCCGACTCGACGTCCGCGTAGCCAGGTAGATCTCTCGGCGGGCGTCCTCCATGTTGACCGATCGCAGCGCCAATCGCGGGATGAGACCCATAGTCGGCACGGGTACGGCGCTAGTCGTCCACCGCTTCATTTTGTGTATTAGCAGGGGGTCCAAGCCGCGCAGGTTGTTGGCCTCGATATACACTTTAGCCCGGGCCGGTTCGGCGCCATTGACAAAGGCTGATCCTAGCTGGCTGACCTCTGTCGATAGGTTGACGAACCGCTGTCGCTCGTTCGGAGGCATATGAATGGCTGAGTTAGAGAAATCCTTGATAAGGATCTGCGCCACAATCTTCTCCTCCTCCGACCAATGTGACGTGACCCACGGGTTGGCAGCTGCCTTCTTCAGCTGATCATTCAAGCCCGTGGTCGTGTTTAGAACGTTCATGTATTCAAACATGAGCGCATATGCCTGCGTGGCCGCCTCCTGCACCTGCGGATCCGGGTGAATAACCCGGATAAAGTCCGACAAGTCGATCACCCGACACAGCAGATCGCTGAGTCGGTCGAGATCACGGGCCATGGTCCGGTATTCCTTCACGGTCGAGGCGGCGAGCACTTTGGTGACGATCGCCTGGCATTTCTGCAGGGTGGAGGTAGCGAAGACGCGGAAGCCATCTGGGCTGGTGAGGTATTGGTTTTGAACCAGCCCGGTGGGTTTCAACTGGGCAGCACTGCTCTGAGAGAACTCCCGCCAGAAAGGCTGCGAATCGAACACGCGACGGAGAGTCTCGTCCTCGATTTGCTTCTGGTGATTCGTGGTGGGTGTGTAGTCTCTAGCGGGACGGTGGGCGGCAGCCGTCTTCAGTGAGCGTCGGGCCTGGGACAAACACGTGCGACAAGTCCACGGACGCCGCCGCAGTGGCATGAGCATGTGAGGCGACCCCATGATGGGATAAGCGGGGATTAGGGCGAGTGAGTGGCTTGTAGATGGTGTTCCGACATCAGGATCGGCTTATACCGTGGAGAACGAGCAGGTAATATGATGATGATCAAAATGAGACAGGAGTGGTGGACGGTAATAGAGATAGAGCAGAGGAGAGAGAGAGAGAGAGAGAGAGAGAGAGAGAGAGAGAGAGAGAGGGACAGACAAAGATAAGAGGTGTATGTGGAGAAAGGAAGAGCCGAGAAGGAGGAGGAGGAGGAGGAGGAGGGGAAGCGGAGAAAGAAGGGGAGAGGCTGAAAGGAAAAGGCAAAAGGCAAAGGCAAAGGAAAAGGAAAGGGAAAGGAAATCAACGGGGGATGACGGAGGAGTGGCCGAGCCGCCGCTGCGACGGGAGAGCGAAAAAACCCGCTTGGCAACTTCAAGGTTCACCTCCCGTCATTCCCGATCTGAACTTCATCCATCCAACTTCCCTCCGACCTTCCTCCTCCTCCTCCATCCCCTCCTCCATTGGCCTCTCTGCACCATGTCTTTTCGGCCAATGTTCCAACAGGTGCGAAATGCAATTCTTCATAAGCTCCAATCCCTTCACTAACCGCCTCAAAACAGCGGGCTGTGGCTCCCCTCGCCGCCTCTCTTTTGGCTGGAGGAGTCGCTCTCTATCCCCGGCGGACGGCCTTTGCAGAAGAGCCCCGGGACCTGGTACGACCTTCCGTCTCATATCATGGAACTTGACTGCAGTCACAGCAATGGTAGTCTGACGATATTCTGTTCTCTTCTTTCTTACTCAGAAGAAACCCATTTACGATGACTACGAGGACGAGATTCCGACCACCAGAAACATTCCCACTCCCTCGACGCCCGCCGCCGTCTCGTCGTCCATCATCCCGGCCACACCCACCACCTCCTCCGCTACCTCCTCCCCGACCCCTACAGATATCCTGACGGCCCAGGTCCGTCAAGCCCGTCTATTCCTATACCAAAACTCCCTGGCCGTGGAGACCTGCTTCAACAACTTCCTGTCGCGGGCCCTGCACATTGAGAACGCCTTCACCAACACCGTTGCCTCGCTGGCCCCCTCGCCCGAGTCGGGCGAGCGCCTCCTCCCCGGGGGCGTCTACGTCGTCGTCGCCGCCATGGCCGGCTCCATTGTCTCGCGTAACCGCGGCCTGATCCTCCGCACTGCCTCCCCGCTCGCCTTCGGCACCGTGGCCGCCTGGACCCTGCTGCCCGTCACCATGCGCAACGTTTCCGACCTCGTCTGGGAGTACGAGAAGAAGGTTCCCGTCGTGGCCGACTCGCACCTGCGCTTCCGCGCGCAGGCCGAGCACTTCTACCACACCGGTGTCGCCCACAGCGCCATGGGCCGCGCCATGATGGAGGAGAAGATCGGAGAGGCCCGCAAGAAGCTGGAGGAGATTGTCAGCAAGGGCCACTAAAGCGGTGCTCCTTTTGTCTTGCTAGAATGCAATCTACCTTTCTCTGCCTTGACTTCTTGGTGTTTAGCCTTCTCCTGTGTTCTTCTCTCTCTGCTTCGAAGCGGACGTGATATATTGCTTCTCTCCCCCTTTTCCTTACCTCCAAGCGCTGGTTGAAAGACTTTCTTGTGGCCGTGGAATTGGGATGATTCTACCTACCGGACTCTTATATCTACTGCTGGCATAGCTTATCCTCCTTCCGTCTCTCTGTCTATTGTCTGGTTGTGTGTATGTGTGTACTTTAAGAGGGTTAGAATTTCAGAAGTACGACTCTAGACAAGCTTCCTCCCATAACTTGTGGCAAGCTCCGTAAACAATCCGGGGCCATCTACGGCAAGAAAAGAGGATCTCATCGGCAGACCGACCCCACCGGACCCTGACAGCTTCAACTCCGAAAGACTCAACGCACGATGCTTTACAACGAGACATAAAAGATTCTTTGCTGCTACTAGTACTCTTCTTACTCCGCCGCGGGACTCGGCGAGCCACTCGTTACAGGCGGCGGAGGGGGGCTCTGCACCGCACCACCACTACCACCCTTCTTCGGGGGCGGCGGCAAGGGAGTCCCCTTCCGACTCGACGGGGCATAATCCAACTCTTTACTCTTCTGCAACCCCTCGGCGAAATACTCATCAAAGGCCGACGGACTAGGCCCCGCTCTCGCCTTCCGGTGGGAACGTCCATGACCTGCTACCGCCCCCGTCGACGTCGTCGCCGGACTCGCCACGCGATTCGTTGGCGTCCCCACCATCGGCGGCGGAGGCGGGGAGCTCAGATTTGCCGGCACGAGGAACTGATGCTGCTCTTGCTGTTGCTCTTGCTGTTGCTGTTGCTGTTGCCCTTGCCCTTGCCCTTGCCCTTGCCCTTGCCCTTGATCCCCATACCCGTACCCGTACCCGTACCCGTACCCGTACCCTTGAAGTTGCTGCTCCTGCTGTTGCTGACCATACCCCCCCAACTGCGCCCCGGACCCATCCCCTCGGGAGCCCGACGGGACCGTCTCAAAGACCACCTCCCCGGGGCCCTCAACCTCCTCCCCCAACCCGACCGGCAACCGATGCAGGGCCCCGAACCCCAGCTCGGCGCCGAGGGCGCCCTCGCCGCCCCAGCCGCGCGTGGGGATCAGCTCGACCTCGCGCACGACGTCAAATTCGCTGTTGTACACCCACAGCACCAGGGTGCGGTCCAGGTGGTCCTCGACCAGCTCGCCCAGCGCCGACTCGCCCCGGAGCGTGCCGCTCGGCGTGCCGATGATGTAGTCCGAGTGCGGCAGGAGGCCCGCCCGGTAGGCCGGGCTCAGCGGCGAGGGGATCGACAGCACGTGCCAGATGTTTTGCGTCGAGGAGAGCGGGGCCAGTTGCACGGCTAGGCCGAGGGTTGGGGTTGGGCCTGGGGTTCCGGTTGGGGTTGCGGGGACGGGGAGGGAGACGCTGTGGGATTTTTGGCCCTGGGGAGGTGGTATAGGTGGTTAGGTGAGGTTTGAACTGATGATTGTTTATGAGGTTCGAAGGGAGAATGGTTTGGGGGGCTTACTTTCGCGCTCCAGACTTCAAAGGTTACGCTGGAGCCGGCGCAATTGCGCACTTCGGTTGCGAAGAGGTGAGGGTCTGGGTCTTCCTGTGTTTTGGCAAGTGGAGGAGGGCTTAGTTTAGGAGAAGATTAGACATACGGCCAAGTATACTTAGCAAACGTACAATCAAACGTCCATTGATCCCGATGATGAAATCAAACCACGGCTCGAGGGGCACCTCCGGGTCCTTGTTGCGGAGTACCTGAAAGCCAAAGGAGTTGTCCGCGGTCGACGATCGGGGTTGCTGAGCTGGCTCGGCTTCCAGCCCGATGAAGCGGTTGAAGGCGCCGAACATGTCGCGCGGAGAGGTAGACCGTAAGAAGGCTAAGATTGGATGCGATCGGGGGTGTACAGTCTCGTCCTCAACCTCAATGTAGTGGAAGCTGTTCGTTGATGGGCGCAACGTGGAGGGAGGAATCATGCCCCGTAACCTGGAACTATGCTGGCTGGCCATGTATTTCAAACAAACAACGCAAACACCGCCCGTCTGGAACTTATCGCTTATCGCCCCCGGTTTATCGGTCTTGCTTTCTCTCTCCGTCGTCGGTAATAATGCGCCGCCGCGCTGCGATCGAGTCAAGCAGCAGAACCTGTTGAGATTCTTCTCGGGGATTTCCCTCTCCCTGCTTCATGGCGCGCGATCCAAATGAAGATGTGCCTCCGCCGGAGGTGCATCACTACGACGAGCTCGGAGAAGTGCCGTGGGATATCCAGAAGTCAGTTCTCCGGTCATCATAATTCGCATGCATCTCAAACCTAACTAACTATTTCCATCCCCCACAGTTATTGGGCTCAACGATACAAGATCTTCTCTAAGTATGACGAGGGGGTGTGGTTGACCGATGATGCCTGGTTCGGTGTCACTCCGGAGCCCGTGGCCAAGTACGTTTTGCATTGTTATTCCCGTACCCGCGAATGCGAATGCGCAAGCTCAGAGCTAACAATCCTCCCTGTAGCAAAATCGCAGAGCATATGGCCAGCTCCGCCCCCGCGGACAGAATGGTCCTGGTGGATGCTTTCGCCGGGGCTGGCGGGAACTCCATTGCCTTTGCCCTCTCCGGCCGGTGGAAGCGCGTCTACGCCATCGAGAAGAACCCGGCCGTCCTGCAGTGCGCGAAACACAACGCCAAGATCTACGGCGTGGCGGACCAGATCACCTGGTTCGAGGGCGACTGCTTCGAGATCATCAAGAACCAATTGATGGATCTGGCCCCGTACAGTGTTCTGTTCGCCAGTCCGCCGTGGGGAGGTGGGTTATATGCCCCTTCGATTTTAGAACAGGCATGTCACTGACTGACAACTGGTGTAGGACCCGGCTACCGGTCGGATAAGGTCTTCAACCTCCGGACGATGGAGCCTTACTCGTTGGCGAAGTTATACAATGAATACTCACTCTTCACCGAGCACATGGCTCTGTATCTTCCGCGGACGTCGGATGTGAAGCAGATGGCCAAGGTGGTCAAGGAAGGGCAGAATGCAACGGTGATGCATTACTGCATGGAGGGCGCGAGCAAAGCCCTCTGTGTATATTATGGTGGGTTCAATCTGCAATGACGGCCTGTGACTAACTTACTCTTTCTTGCTTTCTTTCTTGTTTTCACTAGAATGGTTCGTTGGGGCTGCGTTTATCTAGGTGATGCGGAGATAAAGCTCACCCCGCTTGGAGATGCTCGCAGGCTTGCACTTTACTGTACATTATTGTCTGATTGTCTGGTTAGAAGTAATTAAATACCCCTTAGCACTTTACCGTTTGTGTGAATTGCAGTATAGGGAGGAGGACTCGAGGACTCGAGGCCCCGAAACTTGTAAGCTGCTTTCCTGATTGGGATTAGGGCGGTGTAACTCCGCCGGGCTCTCATCTCAGTCTCTCTCAGTCTCTCTCTTCTTCCTCTCGCCGCTTTGCATTCCCCGTGCCATCTTCCAGCTGTCGGTTTGATCCGCCCTCTCTTCTCTTTCCCCTTCAATTTCCCTTCACTCGCACCACACATCTTTACGCGTTCCCAGGTCGGTCACCATCTCTGGTAGACAGAGCCGGCCCCGATGCGCCCGAACGCGTGACATCCCTCCTCCATCCCCCACCAGCCGAACTCTCTCTCTCTCTCTCTCTCTCTCTCAAAAAGCAACACCCACGATCACAACCACACTTTCGCCGTCAAAATGCCTCATGCGACCGAGCCCCCGGTCCCCGAGACAGAAGATTCGGTCTTCGAAAATGTGATGCGACAGATGAACGGCCCCCTCGGGGACGGCGCCATGTCCTTCGATTTCCTGTCGCGCGATCTGGAACCCGGCGAGAAGGCCGACGACGCCGTGGACTACGAGGATTTCGACGACGATGAGCTTCCCGAAGAAGAAGAGCGGACGGGCCCTTCCGCTGCTGCCGACCACGACGACGACAATGGCATGATGGATCTCGGCGATGAAGACGCAGACAAGGATCTCTTTGGCGGGGAAGACGAAGATCTTTTTGGTGGTGGCGGCGGCGGCGAAGAGGATGATATTGGTGCTGCCGGCCGGGAGGGTGAGGATGATACACAGCAAGGCCCCCGCGATGAGTTGGACGATCTCTTCGGCGAGGGTCCGTCCTCGCCGGGCGCGGATCATGCGGATCCCACGCGAGACTTGTTCTTCGATGAGGAAGAGGAGACGACGGCAGCAGCGGCGACCGATGAAGCACGACCGGTAGTGAAGGGGTCGGTGGAGGCAGCAGCAACGGCGGCGGCGGCGGAGCCGGTAATGGAGGCGCCGGTGCCTTCTCTATCACAGGAGCCCGCGGCGGCGGCGCCCATGGATGAAGACGAGGCGGATCTTCTGCAGGAGGATGAGGCGCTGAGTCCGACGGCGGAGGATATGGATCCCGCGTCGCTGCGGGCGTGGAAACTCCAGCAGCAGCTGTTCGCCATGTCGGCGTACGGGCCGGACAACCCGCCTGCTCCGCCGGAGAACGTCGAGGAGCTGCTGCATTCGCTGTTCCCCACGTTTGACCGGAATGCTCTACCCCGGTTCCTCGAGCTGATTCCGCATAAGAAGGCCTTCTTCCTGGGCAAGCAGCCGCTGAAGCCTCCGAAACCGGTGATCCCGAGTAAGGTCAACATTGAGTTGGCGCAGGACCAGGAGCGAGTGTTCAAGGCCGCAGGCCAGGTCTTCAAACGCCCGCATGAAGCCGAGCATTCGGGCTTGGTGACGATTCTGGAGGCTGCGCAGGAGGACGAGGAGGAGATTCGAGAGGAGTTCGAGCACGATACGGACGTTGATGATACTTTGCCTGGCGGTGTCTCCCTGCATGACCTTCAGATCGTTTGCGCAGATTGGGATGTCAAGGACGATATCTCTATCATGGAAGTTGATGAGCCGGAGACTCAAGACGTCGACATGGAGGACGACTGGCTTCTCGACACAAATCGTCCCACGAAGAAACGCAAAATCGGTCGGGATCCATTGGAGGTAGTGGCACTCGCCCATATCGATGTGCCCATTGTCGATGACCCTGAGCAGGCAACCTCGCGGATCGCCCAGAAGGTGGTTGTCGACATGAACGACCCTCATATCCTCCTCGATGAGCGTGGACCAGAGAATGCCACGCAGAAGCCCAAAGCGTTGGGCGCCATTAACCGCGATGAAATGGACGCCAGTGTCACCAAGCGTCTCACCTCACGGTACAACATCTCGAACGACCAAGCTTACGATATGCTCAAGCAAAACCATCAGAACAAGGTCCGAAGCACTCTGGGCAATGTTACGTTGGAACACAGTATGCCTGCTCTACGCCTGCAGTGGCCTTACTACAAGACGGAGCTGGCCAAGGCCGAAGCTCGCTCGTTCCACCGTCCAGCACTTGCTTTCAGGCCGGGACAGACATGTTGGTTCAAAAACACCGCGTACATTAAGCGCAAGCATCAAAGGGGCAAAGACGTCAAAGCCCTCTTTGATTCCACCAAATCCCTCTCCCTGGCTGATAACTCCAACGTCTTGCTGGTCGAATACTCGGAAGAGGTTCCTATCATGCTGTCCAATTTCGGTATGTCTAACCGCTTCATCAATTACTACCGCAGGAAGAGCATGGAAGACCCCACGCGCCCGAAGGCAGAGATTGGCGAGACCGTTGTCCTGCTCCCTCAAGACAAGAGTCCGTTCTCAATCTTCGGTCACGTCGATCCGGGCGAGATAACCCCCGCAATCTCCAACTCAATGTATCGCGCACCGCTGTTCCAGCACCAGGCCAAGTCGAACGACTTCCTGATCGTGCGCAGCACGACTGGCTCCGGCGGTAGCGACTACTACATCCGGAACATTGAGAATCTGTATGTGGCTGGGCAGCAGTTTCCTTCGGTGGACGTGCCCGGGCCCCACTCGCGGAAGGTCACCACGGTGGCGAAGAATCGTATGAAGATGCTGGTCTATCGTCTGCTGAAGAAGAGCCCCGACCTCCGACTCTCCATCAGCGACGTTACGGCGCACATTCCCGGCACCAGTGATATGCAGAACCGTCAGAAGGTGAAGGACTTTCTTCAGCACGACAAGGACTCGAAGTACTGGGTGCCCATGGAGCCGGTTCCGGAGCAGGATGTAATTCGGTCGTGGGTGCAACCGGAGGATGTATGTCTGCTGGAATCCATGCAGGTCGGTCAGCAGCACCTTCACGACACCGGCTTTGGCAACGATGCCGAGACTGGCGGCGACGATGATGACGATGGAGAAGGCGAGAGCTTCGAACAGCAAATGGCACCTTGGAAGGCTACACGCAACTTCCTCCTGGCCTCTCAGGGTAAAGCGATGCTCAAACTACACGGTGAAGGCGACCCTACTGGGCGTGGAGAGGGATTCAGCTTCATCAAGACCTCCATGAAGGGTGGATTCAAGGCTGTTGGTGAGAGTGTGGAGGATAAACTCGATGCCCAAAGACTCAAAGAATTGGGTGGCCACAGCTACAATGTCGCTCGGCAGCAGAAATCCTACGAAACGTCCATTCGCCGCATCTGGGATGCGCAGAAGGCCAGCCTGTCGTCGACCGTTGAGCATTCCGATGAGGAGAGCGACATTGACCGCGATGACGAAGCCGAGTACAGCAAGCCGACACCCAGATCCGAAGCGCCTACGCCGGCCCCATATCGGCGCGACGACGAGACGACCAGTCAGTTCAGCAGGATGAGCTTGCCAGACCAGAGAGGCAAAGTTCTGCGCATCATGCGGACATACAAGGACGAAAAAGGTCAACTCTATCAAAAGGAACAGATGGTCTTCGACCCCAAGGTTATTCGGCACTATATTCAACACCGTCACCGCGTGGAAGCTTTGAGCACGAAGTAAGTTTTCCCTTCCCAATGCTCTGGAAAAGTTGACTGACCGTCCCAGACTGGATTCTTTGCAGCCCACCGGCGATCCGGAAATCGATGCTCGCAACAAGAAACTGTATGTTTCATCTGCTCCCCTAAATATACCTTATAGGCCCTTGGGGACTTGGGCACACTAACCATCTCAACTCCACCACAGTCTGGAAGCCGAATTGAGCCGTCTCAACCGCAACAAGGAGCGTCGCTTTGCCCGCGAGAAGCAAAAGGGAGCTGCCCGTGCCTCAGCCGGAGATTCACCCGCCGACGGTGGCGGTGGCTCCGGCAAGTCCGCTGGCACACAACGCAAATGCGCCAACTGCGGTCAGGTCGGCCATATCAAGACCAACAAAAAGTGCGTTCTCAACCAGGATGAGTGTCTTCACCCCCCAATTGATTCCCAATCCTCGTTCTTTACTGCTTCTTCAACACCCCGCTCTTCTCCTTGGCTGGCCTCTCCATCGCCTCGCCCGTCTCTGTCCACCTCCCCTCCGGCTCCCACAGCCGCAGGAAAAACAGGAGGCGATGGACGAAGGCGCATGGCACTCCCCCTAAAAGGCATTCTAAAAAAGCCCACCACCACCCCTGGACCTGATTCTGGATGTGCATCTGGCACTGGCTCCCACGCTAGACCCTCCTTTCCCGGGATTCCCAATTAGCGGAAACAAGCAAGCTCAGCAACCCATTGCTGCTGCCCACTGCATAGGATCCTTTCACCCCCTTCATAACCCAAGATGCGCATCGGAAGACAAGGACCTATCTTCATAAAACCCCAATTGAGGAATCCAAGCTAACACATGAACCCACAACCGCCAAACAGACTCTGTCCCCTTCTCAACGGCACCATGAAACCCGAGGATCGAGTCAGCGACTCCGCCTTTGCAATGGGCGCGCCTCCTGCTCTGTGAATGATAGCCGTCGCTCACCTACAAGTTTCTGTCAACCCTCGACACATCCGCACCTCTTCTCACCAAATCGCATCCACGTCCGACTCCTCCCATATCTCTTACTTTTGACCATATGATACCCCCAAGTCTCAGACTTTTCAGAGCTCTTGCTTCTCGCCTACTTTTTCCCCTCTCCCTATACCTTCATCGCAGATCGCTTTTGCCTGGATATCAGGCTTTCAGAACAATCCGTCTGTATCTCCTACTTTCCAGTATTCCACCCTAACGTGTTTCCCTATACACACGGCCGCTTGAGAACTATCGATGTTGCAGTGATCGGCTCGCAACGCAATGTCACATGGGTTTGAAATTCAAATTGCTGGGACTAGAAGCATAAGCAACAAGCATCTTTCATCTCGTACTTCGCACGCTTTTGCTTGACTTGACCATGTAATTGGCGTTACCTTGGCGCGGCGCTGGATTCAGCAACATGACATAGAATGGTCCCTCTAGCCATGACTATCTCTGTCGTTTGGGCAAATGACCATCTCAAAAATTGAATCCCAATGACATAACATATGATAATTCCATTTCTCCTACACGTAGGTTGCACAAGCTCATATGACCCCTGCGGCTAGTAGCTTGCTCTGTCGTAATAAGAATATTCTCTACTGTGGGCTGTGAAGTAGCTGTTCAAAACCTGTAGAAGTAATTGTTCGTTTCATCGTATCAATATCCAATAACGACTGACAGCCGGTACAAGTAGATATACCGGTAAGATATCTCGCTTCTGAAGGATGAGTGATGTCTGCCACATAAAAATGTCTAATGAAGAATACATCATGAGCCTTTCGTGTACATTCGTCGCTCTTGATTCCCGAGGTTCATGAAATAAAGGGTACCCAGCCAACGACGCTACGAGCCATATAGTTCCGACAGCTGGCCTCGCCCTAGACGGTAACGACCCCGATCAGGAGTTAAGGCTACGGCCACGGACTTGGGACGTCGATAGGTGTAACCCAAGAATGCCCCTTTCTTGCGCATCTCGAGCACTGTTCTCCGCATTTGCCGGTCACGCAGAAGCTTGTCCCGCGGGCGTTTTCGCTCCTTCCTCTTGCGATCCTTGTGCGGAGAGGCTTTACCTCCTGGCCCTGGACCTAGACCTGGTGCGGGATATCGATTCGTATCCTGGGGCAGAGGAGTTTCGGCTTTAGCTGGAACCGGCTCTTCGATCTCACTGTCATCTTCGGGGTGATCAGGATCCGACATGATGGAGATATTATCGTGGTCACCCTCGTATCCTGCATCGTCAAAGTACCTGGTGTCCTCCCAGCCTTTCACTTTGGGGATGAATGGAGGAACCGACTGATGGATCTCATCCCACTTGATGTTGCGGAAGAAAGGATGAATCTTGATATCTGCTGCGTCGTTTGGGAAGACGTAAAAGCCCTTGTAGTTTCGACTGCGAGGATCCATGTTATAGAAGAAATGTCGGGATGGTAATCGGGAGCTCAGAGAGTCATTAATCTTGTACTTGCTTGACGACAGCCGATGCTCCTTTTCTTGAAGCAGATAATTGATAAGGTCAATTGCGTCAGGCGAAACCCGCTTGTCCGACGCTCTACTAGCGGGAAAGCAGAGTGTCTCATGGTGATGCTTTTGTCTTGATTAGCTTCATTAGGGGTTTCAGGTATCGTACAGCCACGTACATGGATCTTCATCTTGGTCTTCTGACGATCGTGCGAAGCAAAGGGCGTGAAGCCGTAGAGACACTGTCGCGCTCGAGTTAGCACTGTTCATACATCTCAACGACCATCGTACCTCGTATAGTATGATGCCGATACTCCACCAGTCGCATCGGCCGTCATATAGCTCACCCCGAACAACCTCTGGTGCCATGTATTGGTTAGTTCCCACAACGCTTGCGGCCAAACGCCGCTTCTGAGTGCGGTCACGCCATCCAAGCAGGCCCATCGTAGGTGGTGTACAATCAGTCTCAGTTCCAGGACCGAAATCATGGAATGATGCCTTTGCCGGCTTGCGAGCTTCTTTTCTGTCCTGAGAATCCCCGGCCACTTGGATCCCGAGTTTCCTGAGCAGGGAGTATCGCTGCTCATTGTAATATACTTGATCATGAGCCCAATGTCCGTCAAAGGCTAGGCCAAAGTCGGATATCTTCAAATGACCGGACGCAGATATGAGGAAATTGTCGGGCTTGACATCGCGATGAATCCAACATAGCCGATGGGCTTCTTCGATACACAGGATCATCTCTGCAACATACCATCGGGTGATTTCTTCGGGCAAGATGCACTGGCGCATTAGCAATCCCAGGAAATCACCACCGACCATGTAGTCCATGATAAGATACAAATGGTCACGATCCTGGAAGCTTGCAATCAATGGCACAATCCATCGAGATTTGGCCGATGCAACAAGAAAGTCTCGTTCGGCTCGGAGGTGACCTTCTTGGCTGTTGCGTATCATTGCAGATTTCCGGATCACTTTCATTGCAAATACATCCTTCTTGACCCCTACCATCATCCTCCGACGTGTGCTTGTGGTCCCATCCATGACAGAGATAGACCGGGTTTTGAGCTTTGCCAGCTCTCCTCTGCAGAATGAATGCTTCTCCCCATGTGCATTGGTACCGTCACTTTCTGCCACTTTCTGTTCTCTGACCAGCCTCACAACTCCAAAACTCCCCCTTCCTAGAACCTTGATTGCTTCAAATCCAGCGAGAGATACCGTCTCGTCCTGTCGGCCACAACGAGAGTGACTTTTGAGAACACGACATTGGCGCAGATACTGCCGTTCCTGGATGATCCAGTTTTCCCAAATTCTCGCCCTTTCTTCGGGAGCCAGAGGAAGGCCATAAATATACTGCTCAAGCTCATGCTGGCGCTGCGAGCGAAGATCCGTCCCACAAAATACCGAGTTGAAATATGTTTCGAAGAAGACTTTTGCATTGGCAGCAGCCTCTACCGTAATAATCGAGGGCGACCGACCGAGTGAGCCTTCGATCACTTGGGTATGTGTACCCTCGTCGCTGCTAGACGGTGACCTTGTTTGTTTCGCCTGCTCGGGATCTACAATGCCTTGCTTCGAGCCTCCTGACGGCTCTCCTGATGTGGGAGGCGTCGTGGGAGGAGTTGTCTGAGGAGTGGAACGTGTACAAGTCGGAGACACACTGTCTTCCGGCGTGGTTTGGGGATCGGAGCTATCCTGAGCACTGTCGCCTTGCTTGTCCAATGCAGGGACAAGTGACGGCCCTGGAAACTGAGGAAGCCGAAAACTAGGCCGCGAGCGAAGATGTGAGCGACGGATGACCGTATGATTTCCAAAAGTGGTTGATAGCTTGGTTGACACAATATGTGTGAGAGCTGCCGGTGTCGACTGACTTCGCTTCAAAACTTCGGATAACCGTTTGTGGCTTGGTCGCACGATTGGGAGAGGGGCTTGCAGGGGTGCTTCTGAGGGTTTTGAGGCCACCTCTGGGTGGGCTTGGACATTTTCGACGGACTCTTTGATGTGATTGGAACTGGAATCAAGGTTACCAGTCGGGCTGGATCCTTCAGACGCATCCGGAGATCCATCGAGGACTGCAATCCGACCGGATTGCTCTTCATTCTGTCCATTCTCGACAGGAGCAGGAAAAGAGTGAAAGGTCTGTAAGGGGACGCGGTCATCCTCGACTATTCGTGGGTCATCTGGGTTGTGGGCTGCCACTGCTTTCAACACTACGGCCATCAATTAGCTTGGTGAATTACTCATGAGAACTGAACGAGCGGCGACGTACCTTGCGTAGGGTTTCGTAGACCCAGGAGTGACAGTATTCTCGAGCTCCGTTGGCGGATACGTTCTCGAACGCTGTCCTTGCTCTTAAGCTGACTCGGGTGAGGGTCAGAGCTTCGAGTACCTGACATCATTGTCTCGATGGTAGATCCTTCACTGCTCATGATATCGAGAGATGTTGGGCTATCATCCGGAGTTTGCGAGCTCTCGTCCATCCTGAGCTGCCTTGAGGCGACTGGACCGACTCGATATTGATACTATGAGGGGGACTAGAGCTCGTCATGCACCTACCCTTAATCATAGAAGTACATGTGCTGCTTGCTTTATTGTATGAAATGAAAGAAAGAAAGGCACCGTCATGTGCTTCATCACTCTGTCGAGACATGGAACGCCTCTTGAGTTGAATGCCTATGTAGTTATAGAAGAGATGAGGGAGTTGCAAGGTTGGCGCAGCGAGAGGAGGTGCCCGCCGCGGGCGTGGATTGATGCAGTCCCGATTAGGCAACCCCCATGAGAGTCACTCCATCCATCCATCCATATATACGTCTACCGAGGAAGGAGCGCTATGACTACGACGAGAGGCCAAGATGATGTATGATGGATGATATGCAATCACTTTTTGAGATTGTGAACACAGATATTCCGTTACTATCCTCCTCCCTGCCAAATGCAGCGGACGGCTGTGCAAAGAAACAAGTCGGATATCACAGAAATCAAAAGTCATATATTCGAAAACCCCTGGAACACCGATTCTTTTGGGAAAGAAATTAAATCCAACAGACATGATAGCAATAGAAAGATTAAATGCAATAGGATGGGAGACTGCGTTTCCGCAATCAGAGCGATGCTGGGTACTGGGTCAACAAGCGGAAGGGCGGAAACAAACATCCCCAGGAAACTGCTTATTTGATCTCGAGCAGCTTAACGTCGAAGATCAACTTCGAGTTGGCAGGGATGCCGGGAAGAGCACGCTTGCCATAAGCAAGGTGGGCGGGGATGGTGATGCGGCGCTCCCCACCGACGGCCATGCCGGCAATACCGATGTCCCAGCCCTTGATGACCTCACCCTTGCCAAGCTTGAAGGTGAAAGGCTTGCCCTTCTTGTTGGCTGCAGTCACACATGTTAGTCGAGTCATTGCTTGATGTGAGATATGATTTGGGACTTACCATCGAAGACCTTGCCATCCTCGAGCTTGCCGATGTAGCGCATAGCAACGGTGTTGCCGGCCTTGGCAGCAGCGCCCTTGCCAAGCTTCTTGTCGTCGACCTTGACACCCTTGACCTCCTTGACACCCAGGGTGCCGGTGGTCTTCTCAGCAGGCTTCTCAGCAGGCTTCTGGGCGGAGGGAGTGGGGCCCTGCTCCAGGTTCTTGGCGAACTGAACCTTCTTGCCCTCCTTGGCATCCTTCTTCTCCTCAACGGGGGCAGCCTCGCCGTTGTTCTTCTTGAGCTTCTTCTGTTGCTTCTTGCTCAGAGCAGGCTCGTTGGCAGCAGGCTTGGCCTCCTCGGCGGCACGCTTGTTCTTGCCCTTGGTCTCGACCAGCTTGGGGGCCTCCTCGTCGCTCTCAACCTCGGTGATTCTGGGGTCCTCCAGCTCATCGAGGTCGTCGCTCTCGTCCTCCTCGCCCAACAGAGCCTCGAGATCCAGCTCCTCCTCACCAGGGGGGAGGTCGTAGTCGTCCTCATCGTAGTCATCCTCGTCGTCGGAACCACAGGGGCCGTGCTCATCAGCGGGGACGACGTAGTTACCGGTCAGGTAGATGGTGTGGGTACCGGTGACCTTGAAGAAAACACGCTCCTCCTCACCAACGGTGATGTCGAGAGGCTGCTGGCAGTTCTACATGGCGAAGAGTCAATGGATTGTTAGATGGCATGATCAGAGATTTGGCTCTTACCTTCTCGGGGTCCAGGGTACAGAGGACCAGCTCATCCAACTCGAGACCCTCGTCGGACTCATCATCAGAATCGTCATCGGTGGCGGGGGCCTTGCCCTTGACCAGCTTGGAGATAGCAGCCTTCAGGTCGAACTCCTCATCCTCGTCATCTTCCTCGGAGTCCTCGTCCATAGCATCCTCGAGCTCCTTGCGGGCAGCAGCAAGCTTGAGCTTGCGGGCCTTCTCCTTGTCGCTGGGGCCGCCGTTGACCTCCTCGTCATCCTCGGAATCTTCCTCGGAGTCGTCCTCGTAGTCCTCATCATCAGACTCGTCCTCGAGGTCCAAGCCAGGAGGAGGGCGAACGAGCTTCAGGGTGGCGCGGGGACGCTTGTTGGAGTCGAAGCCATCCTCGTACTCGGGGGCCTCATCGGGGTCGATGGCAGCCATGGTCACACGGAACTTCACATTGTATTAGCATCATTTCCGAGATGGTTTTTGGTCTCAATGTCAATTGGACTCACCATGGCAGCTGCCTCAGGGACCACGGCGGGAATCAGAGCTCCGCCAGCGGGAACTCTGAGCGCATAGACGGCAACAGGCTGAACACCAGACATTTTGAATGTGATATGTGATATAGGGGAGGGGGGTATGAGTTTTTGTAAAGAAGGACACGAACAGAGCCCGACGAAAAGAAAGAGAGAAAAGGCAGAGAAAAGATCGTCTACCAGAAAGCACGGAAGAACGAAGGGAACAGAAGGAGGAGGAAGAGTCGAGGAAGAGGAAAAGTTTTGACGCCGCCGCAGCACGCCCGGAATTGCTGTGGCTGCACCGAGACCGTCCTTCACCGCCTTTGAGCTTTTTTTTTTTTTTTTTTTTTTTCTTCATCAAGGATTTCCCGGGCAACCAATCACATCGGAAGACCCACTCTGTCACCGCCTTCCAAGAACTGGAAGGCTCTCTATCATTCAGGTTCGAGCTCTTATCGAGTCACGTGATGTATCTTCTCCACTCCCCGCGCATGCAGTCCGAGGTCCTTCATTGCCTCTGCCGCTTCCAGACCCATTCATTCATTCGCTGCTATCGGGAACCACAGGCACACTCTCATTGTCCTTGCCCGATCATGCTACTTCTCTTGGCCCAACATGGGCTCAGTGTTGGATCAGAATTCTAGTGCCGTGCGCAAGCGTATTCAGAACCGTACGTGCTGATTACTCCCCCTCATTCCGCTGCCAGGCACGTCCGCACCGCTAATCGCTTATCGCGCCGCTGTATAGATCAATTCGAAGATGAGGGTGGCGAAGAATACGATGCCTCCACCTTTGGTGGCTTCAGCGATTATATGCGCAGGAAGAAGCTCAAGCTGCAGAATTTGGACGCTGAGATACGCTCCTCTGCTTCTGAGAATCCCCCCATCTTTCGAGGCGTCGTAGCGCACGTGAATGGCTACACCCAACCGTCTCTGCAGGACCTTCATAAATTGATTGTCAGCCATGGCGGTGGTTTTCTCCAGTACCTGAGCGGCAAGACGGATGCCACTCACATCATCGCCAGTTCACTGACCCCTAAGAAACGGGAGGAGTTCCGAAGATATCGGATTGTGAAACCAGCATGGGTAGTGGAGAGTGTCCAGGCGGGTCGCTTGCTCCCCTGGGATCAGTTCCGCGTCGTTGACGAAGGACATGCACAGAAAGTCTTGAAGTTCGACAATGGGCGTATGCTGAGCCAAACCAACACTTCACAGGCCGGCTATCGGGAGCAGAGCAGGAATAGCTGGTATGCCTCTCAACTTCAGGCAACGGAGGCAACTAGTCCCGTGAGGTCTCCTTTGGGGCAGCCTGCGGGTTCAGCATCGACGGAGACACAACCGAACTTGGCTTCCCAGTCGGACTATGGCGAATTTCCTAGCTTTTCGATGGACGAGACGGGCAATCCTCTCCCTGTCTCGCAACAAACCAATGTACTATCTTTTCCCAGGGATCCTGAACCTAAAAAGGACGACCCAGGCAATGATATTATTCCTCCCCGTTCAAATATCTCGCAAAAAACATCCCCATCGGCTCAACAAGCTAGTCCCTCGAAACCAGTTTTGACGTCTGAAGAATACAATGCTCAACTCTTGACGGATCCCCGCATGCGCAACTCCAGTGTAGTCAACCCGGAGTTCATCCAGCAATACTACAAAGAGTCACGTTTGCATCATCTCTCGACGTGGAAGGCGAATCTTAAAGCCCAACTCCAGTCGGCAGCTGCGGAGAAGTCGCAATCCCAGTCCAAGCGCGCGAAACCTGTTCCCGGCGCCAGACGATATATCATGCATGTGGATTTTGATTGCTTCTTTGCCGCTGTATCGACATTGAAACACCCTCATCTGGAAGGAAAGCCGGTGGCGGTGGCACATGGCGCTGGGTCGGGCTCTGAGATCGCAAGCTGCAACTATGAGGCACGTGCGCATGGGATCAAGAACGGAATGTGGATGAAAGGCGCTTTGGAAGCGTGTCCTAGTCTACAGGTCGTACCTTATGATTTCCCGGCATACGAGGAAGCGAGTCGAAAATTCTACAACGCCATCCTCGCCATAGACGGCATTGTTCAGAGTGTGAGCATCGATGAAGCGCTTGTCGACATCACCATGCAATGCTTGCATGCTGGAGGTTCGGATGGGAGAGGTGTTTCTGAAGGGTCTATCTACCGGGAACAAGCCAAAGCCGATGAGATTGCGCAAGCATTGCGGACAACCGTAAAGGAACAAACGGGCTGCGCAGTCTCCGTGGGCATTGGTGGCAACATTCTCCAGGCTAAAGTAGCCTTGCGCAAAGCGAAACCGGCGGGTCAGTCTCAGCTGAAGCCTGACGAAGTACTAGATTTCATAGGGGGTCTGACGGTCCAAAGTCTTCCGGGCGTCGGTCATAGCATGGGTGCGAAGTTAGAGGAGCTAGGCGTCAAGTTTGTGAAAGATGTTCGGGAGTTGACTCGTGAAAGGCTCACATCCAGCTTGGGTCCCAAGACAGGCGTCAAGCTTTGGGAGTATGCGCGAGGCATCGATCGGACCGAGGTCGGCAACGAGACGATACGCAAGTCCGTCTCTGCCGAAGTCAACTGGGGGATTCGCTTCGTCAATCAGAATCAGGCCGAGGATTTTATCCGATCATTGTGCGATGAGTTGCACAAGCGACTAGTCGAGAACCTCGTTAAGGGCAAGCAGTTGACGCTCAAGGTGATGCGGAGAGCAGCCGACGCGCCCCTGGAAGCTGTGAAGCACCTGGGACACGGCAAATGCGACATTCTCAACCGAAGTGTCATGCTCGGCGTAGCCACCAATGCGTCTGAGGTTCTTGGGAAGGAGGCCGTGGCCATGCTTCGCAGCTTTGGCATCTCACCAGGTGATTTGAGAGGGTTGGGGGTACAAATGGCCAAACTCGAGCCGCTCAAGTCTGGGTCTCCTCGCAAGCCCGACGGCAGCCAGCAGCAGCTGAATTTCAAGGCATCGCCCATCCGCAGAAGCATCGAGCGACCTGAAGACCCGGACGACGTGGAGAGTCCTCGGCGGGGCGAGTCCGAGACCGTCCGGTCCGTCCCCTCGATGCACGAGAGCGGCCACAAGCCATTGAACATATCAGGAACGCAATTCATCCTGCCCTCGCAGATTGACCCGCAGGTCGTCGCCGCACTCCCCAACGACATTCGCTCGAAACTGGTAGCCCAGGGCCGGTCTCGCCGCGACACGCGGTCGACCTCGCCCTGTCCGCCCACTCGCACGCGCCGACCCATAGGGGGCGCAGAGCTGCCTCCGCCGTCACAGCTCGACCCAGAGACGCTTATGGCGTTACCAGAGGACGTCCGGGCCGAAGTACTAGGTTATTACACCCGCGACTCCAGCGACCCGGACAACCAAACCCCCGAACCGTGGACATCAGCACCTACCACCACCGCAACCACCAACCCTCCCCGCCCAACCTCCTCATCCTCAAGCTCCCTCAAACTCCGCAAACCCACCACGCCCACCAAACGCCGTCGCGGCCGTCCTCCCATCATCAAATCCAGTCTAGCCACGACCCTAACTCAAGCCAAATTCGTCCGCCCGAACCCGCCACCACCATCAGCTTCAGCATCAACCACCACTACCACCACCACCACCGACCCTCAAGCAACAGAAGTCTCCGCCGACTTTCTAGCAGCATTACCCGAAGACATCCGCCAAGAAATCCTCGAAGAACAGCGTCGAACCCGTCTGCTGCAACGCCCAGCCCTCCACCCTTCAACCCACGCACGACCACCGACAACAAACAACAATGCCCCTCCACAACCTGCCCGCGAGAAAACAATCCCCCTCCCCCCGCTCCCCGCACGCCCCACCTTCACCGCCAACCGCCTAACTTCCCTCCCGGACCTCCGCAACGCCCTGAAAGCTTGGTACACCGCTTTCAACCCCAGCCCTGATCCCAACGAAGAGGACGAAGCAGACGAAAACGAAGAGGAAGAAGAAGAAGAAGAAGAAGAACCAGGCCCCTTCGACGAAGACATCCTCTCGCTAGCCCGGTACCTGAAACGGGTTGTCCTGGACGAGCGGGACCTCGATAAAGCGGTCGCCGTCGTAAGGTGGTTGATCTGGTTGGTTGAGAATGATTACCCGGGGGTCACGGCTGATACTACTGGTACTAGTAATGGTGCTGGCGGTAGCAGTAGCGGTAGCGGCAGCGATGGCCCGGCGAGTTCTGCTCACAGTAGCGGGGGCGGGAGCGCCAGCGGTAGCGGTCCCGGGTTTGGGTTTGGGTTTGGGAGCTCTCAGGAGGAAGACGCTTTCAAGACGCCCAGTCCGAGTGGCAAGATCTCCCGGCCGGAGGGCGATGGGTCCCAGCGGCAGCGGCAGCGGAAGCAGCAGCGGAAGCAGCGGGTCGGGAGGAGGTGGGGGGTTGCGGTGAGGATGGTGAAGGAGAGTGTTCTGGAGGCGGTTGGGGAGAGGGGGTTGGGGGTGGTTGATTTTGAATGAGGGTTTTTCCAAATCTAACTTGACTAGGGAGTAAACGTGTGTTGTATATTACTCATAGTGTGTTAGTTGATGAGTCAAGCTAGTTGAGGTTTGATTAGGTCACTGGAGAGGGGTGTTGCAGGCATTTAATCGAACTTGATGAAGTGGTACATACATACCCTGGAACAAATCTCAAAACAAAGCACATACATTTGGTACATTACATAGGAACGATAACATGCGTTCAGTATACCACTCCACTAAGCTACATCCCCATAGTCCGGTCCGTACTGACTACATATACCATCCACTGTACCCAAGCAAATCAAGCACCCGTACCATAACACCACATAACATATCACATATACACCACTCACCCCACACATAACCCATAATCCAAGCAACATGATAACACACCAATCGCTCAATTACTTATAGCCACTAATCTCAATACAGCAACAATCAGGCAACCCACCCAACCCTCAAAAACCACTCCACCATCCTCCTAACCAGCACGGCATCCCCATCCACGACCGTCCCAGCCCCCTCCAACGCGCGACTCACCCCCCTGGCCCTCTCCGTCCGGAACCGCAGCTGTCTGCGCTTCGCCAACACACTCTCCGGGAACTCATACTTGCTCGCAAAGAAATCCACCAACTTGATCGGGGGGTTGCGCACGGGGTCCGGGTCCGCGTCGCGCAGACGCTGCACCCATTCGCTGGGAGGTAACTCGACGAAGTCCAGCCCGGCGCGGCGGAGGGCAGGCAAGAGGTCCCGCGTCCAGTGGAAGGGGGATGGGTTGGTGAGGTTGTAGAAGATTTCTCTGGCTCCTTTGCTGGGGACATTCACATTCACAGAGGCAGAATCGGTAGGTGTGGGGGTATCGGGAGGGGCTGCAGTCGAGGCTAATGCGATGTCATTCACGGCGGTGGCGACGACATCCACCGGTAGCCAGAGGGGTTCCTCGTCGAGGGCGGGGAGGGCGCCGATGGTGCGGGCGGACTGGAGCATCAGGGGGATGGCCTCGGTGGCGTTCCAGATGCCGTGGACGGTGTCGCCGACCACCTGGCCGATGCGGAGGACCCGGACGGCGAAGCCGGGCACCGTGGCGGTGGCGCGGGCGCAGATGTGCTCGGCGACGAGCTTGGATTGCGCGTAGCCCATGCTCTGCGCGGCGGCGAGGGAGGATGGCAGGGTCTCCGGGACGGGGTTGAGGTCCGAGTTGACTACGGCGCTGACGGAGGAGCAGAAGTTGAAGGTGGCCGGGTGGGGGCGCTGGGCTCTGAGGCATAATGCCAGCAGATTCTTCAGGCCGCCTAGGTTGTCCTTCTCCAGGCTGCGGAGGGTGAGGTTGAAGTTGACGGACCAGGCGCAGTGGATGACGCTGGTGAGTTCGCTGGTGAGGGTGGTGTAGGTGGAGCGGGGCAGGCCGAGGGAGGGGTCGTCGCTGAGGCTGGAGGGGAGGGCGATGAGTTTGCTGCGCGCCTCGGGGGTCAGGGAGGCGTAGAGGAGGCGCGTGGTGAGGGATTGGTGAAGCCGGGTGTAGGCGTCGATGGGGGAGGCGGCGCGGATGAGGCAGTAGATCTTCTTGACCTCGGGGTTGGCTGCAAGCTGGGCCACAACATGGCTTCCCAGAGACCCAGTGGCGCCAGTGACGAGCTGGATGGAGTTAGCGAACCAGAGAACTTATCTCTAACAGCGATTGAACGCGACTTACAACGTACTGCCCGTCCAGGTCATTTGCACACGGCACATGCTCCTCAAAGTTGCTATACTTCTCAATCATGCCCTGCATCTGCTCAACAATCGATTCACCCTCATCCGTCACGCCAGTCTTGAGGTTAGCAAGATACCGAGCCAGCAAGCGGATGCTCGGCTGCTCAAAGGCGATATTGAGCCCCAGCTTCTGTCCATTCGTATCGATCTCTCTCGAAATCACCGAGCGCAGCTGCGTGGCTTGCAACGAGTCCATTCCCAGAGCAAAGAAGTCCGCATCATCGGTCAACAGACCCTGACTCTTGAGTGGGAGGATATCCGCGAGCTGCTCCTTGAGGAACGACCGGAGCTCTGCCTCCGACAGTGCCAGGGTTCCCGTCATGGCGTCTTCAGCCTCGTAGGCCTCTTCGATTAGACGTTCGTATTCCCGGTAGAAGCCTTGTCTGATAACGGTTCCCTTGTCCGTGCGAGGATATTTTGCATCCGCGGGTAAGACACGCACCATACTCTTGGATAGCTGACCGAACGCAGGCATGGATTCGTGGGCTTTCTCGACAGCGGGCCAGATCGCTTCCACGATCTTCTCGTCAGACAGAAACTGAGAGTCAGGGGCACGGACTACCGCGAGCCCGATGCAGGCCTTGCCCGCCCCGAAGACAATAGCCTCACTCACTGCACTATTCTGCCGGACGCGTCCCTCGAGGTCAAGCGGGTTCACCTTTTCGCCGTTCACAAGGACGAGTGTGTCGTCCAGCCGGGCATAGTACTTATATGCGGTCATGGTGGGATGCTTCACGAACAGATCCTTGGTGGCATACGAGCCATCCGGGCGGTTGGACATGACCTTCGAAGGCCAGCCGTCCAGACAAATAAGCTCGAACACCCCCGGGAACCGCTCCTCGAATTGCAGATACTTCTGCACTGTCTCCGACGGACGAAGCCAGTCCCACCCTTTGTCATCCCGAGGTCTTGTAGACATCATCAACTGGCCGGTCTCTGTCCTGCGATCCTTGTCAGCACGCTTTCATTAATCAACCACAGAAGAAGTACTTACGATCCATAGTGACTGATGAGATGTACTCCATTCTCAACCAGGAGGTTTCCCAGTGAGTCCGGACAAGCTGACCCGCCGAACATAACCGCCTTGAACTTTGCAAGCGCAGCGATACCCTCGGGGGTCTCCGCGAGCAGCTTGAGAGCATAGGGGACACCATAGAAGATCTCAAAGTCATGAGACTCCATGATATCGAGGAGATACTGCCTCGTCAGCGGCAACTTAGCGTTGTAGAGATGCAACTGCTTGCTGGCATGAATCGTGCGGAACAGGCAGCTGATCCCGTGGTTGTGATACAGCGGCAGCGTCACAAACCCGCACATGTTCATATGGCCCGCATAATTCTTCAAGGCAGCTTGCTGGGTGTGGAAGATGGGCTTCGGGAGGCCCGTCGAGCCACTGGAGTGGATAATCCATGCGATATGTTTAGACTCCGCAACAGGATCCAGAGATGGCGTCAGGTTGGTGTCAATTTCTTCGTCCGGAATTGGAAAGTTGTAGCATTCCTCAGTCGGGATTTCATCGATGAGCAAGTCAGGAACGCGCTTCCTGATCTCTTCGGCTGTATCTCTGAAGGATGAGTGCATGAAAATGTGCCTCGACTGTGTTCTTTCCAGCAAGGACACATAGGCGTCGATCGAGATCCGCGTGGACAGCAGCAGACCCGAATGTCCGAGTTTGGCCAGCGCCAGGAGCATGACAAGGTAGTTGAGGTCCGAAGGACCTAGTAAAGATATGACGGTGGGAGTCTCTGCGGAGGATTTCCGGGGCGGAATACTTTTGGCCAATACTTGGGCGACGCGGAAGGCGTAGACATCGAGTTGGTGAAGGGGATAATCCACATACTCGATGCCGTTGTGTGGGTAGGAAATCACAGGCTGTGAATCACCCAGAGATGCACGTTGGCGGACAAGCTCGTCGAGTGTCAAGGGCTCTCGCTGTGATGTTTGAAGGGGGACATGATCGTCCTTTGCGAGAGGTGCCCGCAAAGAAGGCGCTTGCGGGAGTATTGCAGAAAGCATTTTGGTCAAGAAAGCAGTGATTCTGCGCTCAATGAGAATAAATGTGTCTCTGAACAGATTGATGAGACTCCAGCTTTTATATGCATCGTTCCTGCAAACAATCCGAATCGCCTAAGTCTCATGGTAGAAGGGTTCCGTCATGCACTCTCTGGTGTTGGTGGAGAGAGGCATGGATATCCGGCCAGCCCGGATATTTCTCCGAGCTCGACTGCATGCTTGCATGGCACTCCATCGTTTCGAATAACTCAATTCCGAACCCATTAACAAGTTTAGTCTGTCTGTCTGTCTGTCTGTTAATACCAGCAATGGAGGCGGCACTGCGTATCACATGTATCCTAACAATCATAACCAGCCACGGCAGTGGATCTTCACTATCGGCCTCGTGCATCTACAACAACGAAACAACTGCCCGGGGCAACTCGAACGAGCGGGCAATACAACACAGGGAGGAAGAATACGCCGGAGGAGAGTCCAATAAGATACAAGTCATCCCAAGTCGTGTAGTCATTTCATGTCATTAGATCAGTCAAAAGAGCCTGGTCAGGCATGCAGCATTCCCAAGACATCATGATCGAGTCGCTACATGGGGAATGTCGGCGGATCGTTACTCAGATTTGTGAATGCCTAAGCAAGAAGCATTCAGTCAGTCTCTCCGGGTCAAAATCCAACCACAACGATATCACTTACCCAGGAGTCAATCTGCGTCCATAGGAGTGAACCGTCCAAGCTATCCAGAAAACTCAGGTCTATCTCCGACTCCAAAGGCGACGGTGTGAAATTGGTCAGCGGTAGTCCACTCGGATAATCATAGGAGCCAGCCTCCAGGGGTCCAGAAGGATATATACTAGTCAGGCTCAACTGTCCTTGCTCCGCCAGTGTGCTCGAATTCTGGCCCTGAAAGAAGACAGCGCGAAACCCCTCGGAGGTATCGCTGGATGAGCCAATCCGCCTACGGACTTCTCGCCTCAGCTCTTCCAGAATGATGCTGTAGCGACGACTGGGTGAATTCCTCCGGGTGGCCTCTGCCAGATGCTGCTGGCAAGTTTCCGCCAGGCTGAACAGGGAGTAGAGATGGTGGACATCCTCGATCCCGGGGGAGGATATCTCAAAGGTAGTAGATAATCGATGCTGTTGGATTGTATATATGTACACCACAATGATGGCGCAGAAGCACACGTAGTGGGTAAACCAGAACGATTGTATCAGGACCCTCTGTTTCGCTAAGCTATCCACTAACCTCATGGCTTGCTCGGCAGCCTCGATGCACTTGAGCACGTGGTGAGTCACCGTAGGATGGGGGATCTGTGGCGTGCGGTTCAGATCCGTAAAATCGTTCAGCAGAAACGACCGGGTCGTATGAATCACCGCGTGTGAGTAAGCCAACTGCAGAACCTGGCTCTGCCTACATAGTGGAGGGATCAGGCTCGTGGCCCGAACACTATTGAAAAGTGGAGGGGTGGCTGCTTTCCAGTCTTCAAGCTTCGTCATGAGGCGTGCAACCGTCTCAATCGACGCATCTCGCGATAGAGGGCTGACTGTATACAACTGTCGCGAGATCTCACCAAGAATACGACCCAGTCTAAGCAGTTAATCACTACTGTCAAGCACCAAGGAACAGATCCAAGCATACCTATAGTGGAGAAGGGAGGCGGTCATCATACAATCCCCCACCCCTGGTCTGGTCGATGAATATTCTTCCAACATGTCTTCATCGTGGACTTCATCAGGCAGCTCTTGATCAATGTCCTCATCATGAAGCAGACGAGGCCTCCCAAACATGACGCTTAGATATTTATCCAAAGTATAAGTGCTCCAGAACAGGCGCTTCCGAAGCTCCCGGTCGAGATAGGAATTGCCATCGCGGGGGACTTTGCCTCGGTGCCGTCGGTGCAAACCCAGCGCCGTCACCAGCTGGAGGGCTGTCCCGAAGGAGTACCAGCACTCGTTGGCCCTGGAGGAAGAGAGTAGATAGAAACATTGGCCCAGTCGCGCCTGCACTGATTCCAGACGCGGAGCTCCAGACTCCAGGGCGGTCATAGATTTGGAGGCCGCATACCACTGCTCGCTGCGATTATATCAGCCTGCACAATGGTCCAAGGCCGTGGAGGCAAAGCACACTCACCTTCCATGCTGCCTATCTATCTGACTATCTGGGTCTTGCTCCTCGTACAAAGTGCCCACAGCGAAGATCATGAAGATTATGGCTGTTCGCGCTACCATGCGCCCCGTTGGGGGGTTGGATACAGAATGATTACATTCATACACCTGCTGCAGCCATTGGTCCACACTCCCGCGATGCAAGAACCGATATGTGACCATGGACAAGTCGAAGTAGGTACTAACCAGCTCCCGAGCCTTCTCATACGGAGGCAGTGTGGATCCAACGTCGCGATGGGCCGCGTACGGTTTATCCCCAAACTTGAACACCGAGGTATTCTTGGATGGAGATTCATTCTGTAGTGCATCGGGAACCGCTCGTTTCTCATCCTGATGTAAACGGCGCCAGACGCGATTAAGGAAGGACAGGCCTGAGGCCGGTCCTAGATAATTACCTTCCAAATCGGTCACGGCGGGGTCCGGTGAGTTGCGCTGGGAGATGTTGTTGTTGTTATTGTTGCCGCGGTTGCGATCATACAGATCTTGGTGAGAGGCTGATCCAATGCGTGACAATGAGTGTGCGATTGGATGTGAGCGCCGTGTTCTCGGACCGTGAACCGCATGAGTGTCTCCGAGCTGCTCGCCAGATGAAGCAGGCAGGGGCTCGGGGGGAAGACCTCGTGAGTAGGCGGCATTGTATTCGCATACCAGCGACAGCCGTGTACACCTTACGCAGGGAATGGTTCCCGTACAGCGAGTCTTCTTTTCCTTGCAATGATCGCAGGCCCGGGTAATCTTTTGCCGGGGAGTATTGGATTTGAGTATAGATGAGGAGGACTCGGAGGACCTTCTCGGTCGTTTTGCAGCAAGTATATCTCGGCCATTGGCACTAGATCGAGACCTAGATCGAGACCGAGCCCGAGACCGAGCCCGAGCCCGACGGTGACTGTCACCGACGACTCTTGGTGGCACTGGGTCCTCCGATGACGACAAACTGTCCACCGCAGCGACAACAGTGGCAGCCATATGGACATATCCCGGATTTCGAGGTTGGTTGGCTGGGGGGGATTAACGAGAGAGGCGGTACCACAGAAAGGAGGAGAAGAATACGTAGGTAGTAGGTAAGGTACCTAGTAAGTAGTAATCATGGAGAGATGCAGTCAGTGTCAGTTTAGTGGAAGGGAGAAATTTCCGGGGATGGCGAGAAGAGCGGGGAAATCGTGAGTCTAATCCGGATTTCCCAAAGGCGGGGGAGGCGAAGGAATTTGACCCAAACATAACAAACATCTTCTTTGCTGTCACTCTTGTCAGTCTGCAGAATCTGGAACACCCCCTACTGAGCGTACAGTACAATACAGACAGTACAGGGCATCAGAGACAGCCAAGTAAGGAAATTTTGTACAGATGCAGATGCTGATAAAACATCACCTCTCATGATGATTGATGAGTCAGCTACATAAAGCAAAGTCTGAATAACTATCAGATACTAGATATACTGTAGATCAACCAAAGAGCTTAGATCTACATGGACTGTACAGTACAGAGTCTATTTGCATACCATTAAGACACGCTTCACGTCCAACTGATCTTCCCAGATGTTCCAGATCATCCGAAGACCCTGCAGAGAATACAAAGCTATAATTCGGTCATTGAGAAACTACCGACGTAGAACTAGAGCATGAGAAAGAGACCAGAGAACAGCATACACTAGCACCAGTGCGAGCGAATAATGTAGATTCCATTCTAGGGAGAAGAACGCAATTACTCGTAGGAGTGGCAACGTCACGGGTTATCCGCGCAAAAGCACGGAGCTGGTGGCAACCAACATGAGAACATCAAATCCCGCTTCAAAATACATGCCCGCACGCCCACTATATTCCAAGCAACTTCCCTCGCAACAGGGATCCTCCCATTCTGCTCAACTCTTCCAACCCGGTTGTGTCCCATTCTCTGTTCCAGGTCGTGCCGCAACGGACATAAGACAGAAGGCACCGGGAAAAGTTCATCCCCGATGCTTCCTGCTTCGCCTGTTTGATGCAGGCCCAAGCCCAACAAATGTAGCGGGTCTCCATCGCACAAGGGCAACCGGAGTGCAAGCCATGTGCGATGGGCCGTGGTCGGGGTGTGAAGATCAGAAATGAAGGCCGGCCGTCATCATCATCGTCATCGTCAATGTCAAGAACTGTTGCTGCATGAAACGAGCGACTTCCTAGCGAGCTTAGGCTAACCCTAGAGGTTTTGTTGGTTTATCGGCGGGGTCTCGGGAGAGTTGGTGTCTGACTCTTCATCGGACTCGTCGCTTTCGAGCTCATACATCACCTCGTCCTCGCCCTCCTCCTCTTCCTCCTCCTCCTCAGGTACAGAGAGCGTCACATACTCGCTAAGGATGTCTTGAAGCTCGATGAGCCCGGTGGGCTGCCTCATCCTAGACAGGACTTCCCGGGTTAGCTCCCCGTCTCCGATTCGTATGGTCTCCATCAAGCCATTTATCAGGCTCTTATAGACCCTCAGGAGTTCCTCGGTGCGCTTTTGTTCGGCCTTGCGGCGCTTGTCCTTGGACTCATTGACCTGGCAAGAACGACCGTGAACACGGCACTGGGTGCAAGGTATTCCCGTATCTTTTATGGTGCACTGCAACGGGGTTTCTCAGGTCAGACTAATGCAGAGGTGAGGTCGAGTCAGGATGGAGATCAGAAGGTTCATCAAGAGGGGCTTTAACAGTGATACTCTTTTTCGAAATAAAAACGGTACCTTACCCTTGTTCGCAGCCGCTGGCACTCAAGGCACGCGGTGGACGCTCGCCGTGTCTTTCCACTCTCGGGAGCCGGGGGAGGGTCTCGAGCCTCATCTTCCTTGGCTGCCTTGGGCGCGATAGAACGATAGGACGTGACACCGCGTTCGGACATGCTTCAACCCGGGCGTGTAAGACGACCAGAAACGGGGATAAAGCAAACAACGGAGGATCGGACTCGAGGCGAAAAGGGAAAGGTGAAAGAGGAACCTTGAAGGGACAAATACACTAGGGTGGATCGTGGGAAAGAAAAGAAGACCAACCGATCATGCTCCTCCTGGGGAGGCACATCTATGACAATAGAGAGGAAAGGGTCATGCTCGATCGAGACGATCTAAGACCTCTCAGTACAGCAATCTGCTGCCCTGCTGCACTTGGTTAAGAAGCTAGGGGAAAGAATGAGCACAGGTGTGTGGATGAGGTCGACTCAGCCAAGCCAGCATCGGGAGAAAAGGAAACACACAGAAATGCAATGTCAGACGCCAAAAGCCCCTCCCGGGAGCCTAATGGGGCGCGATCAGGAGTGCACCGAAAGTCAAACTTGACCAAGACGGGAAAGGCAGTCAAACTCGAAATCGTCAGGCCTTGAAAGGCGGCATTTAGGATATCTACGCACCAACCGGGTCTAATCCCTCCTTTTCCAAATCAACCTGAAAGAACATTGGGAACTTGGAAGCCACAAAAGCGTGCAGATACTTGGACTGGTTCTGTGGCAGCTGCGGCCTCTGGGCAGAGCAAGGAAAGGTAAGAGTGGAAGGTAGGTAGGTAGGTAGGGGGAGGGGGTGGGCGCTGAGGAGGGGCGGCACTCGACCGCTTGTTATGAACGAACCGGTGTGAGCCATCGATTCTCTCCTCTCCTTCTCTCTGACACTTCCCAGGTACCAGAGGGTCCTCGTCAAGGGACAACTACCAGCAGGAAGGGATTGGGCTTAAAGTTACGATGGGGGAATCCAGTGGGCAGGTGGTAGTTGCAACTTGTGGTAGTTGCAACTTGAGTTTGACGTGCAGATGACGAGACCACGACGATAGTGAGGACAAACCAGGCTCTATCGGTCATGGGAGGGGGGCGATTAGCAATAACCTCACACGAGAGCCAGACTGTGTATGCCATGATTGCCATCTCAGTCCTGGGTCAGTTCCTCGACTCGAAGCAGCCATCTGGCCAGGCTCTGGTTCGATTGCGATTGGGCCCGTGACATTGCAGGTCCACCGCACTATCACCAGAATTCTCGGCCGCGGGAGGGGATCTCTTTTCTGGTCTCGTTCCACTTGGAGGGATCACTCGCTTGCTGAAAATGCAGAAAGTGCAGAAAGTACCGAACCATACTGAATTTGCATTCTTGCCGTCACGACAGACATGCATGACGTCGCTTGTCTGCATTGCCAACCGAGCTGATTGCACGGGTCTTGTCTCCGGGCAGTAGGATATAATGCTTAGGTAGGTATTGAGTAAGGGAGAGGACGACTACCGTACTTGTCAAAATCACGGGCTGTGACGCTCTTAGCGAATCTGAGTGCAGGACTGCCCCGGAAAAAGTATCCATAGGATTTCCTTGGACAGCAGCAACGGATAGATACTGCGAGGGGGAACGGATGGAACCAGCCTCCTCCCCCCTGTGGCCCAGTAGAAGTAGGTATGTGAACGACTGCTGGGTCCGAATCCGATCCAGGCTAGTTCCACCATGCCTGCCCACCAGGGCCTGTCTGACTCGGTATGTACAGTACAGCAGGAGTTCTGTCCGTAGCGCTGGAGGGCTGCCCTGTACGCACTCCGTTAGTTTGTCTGTACCCAGCGGCTCAAAGTCACACCTTCGGCCCGCATCGCATACGATCCGAGAACCAGTATGTCGGAGTCTGGCCGTCCGAAAAGAAGGGAAAAAAAAAGAAAAGAAAAAAAAGAAAAAAAGAAAAGAGGTCGTGTAGGTAGCAAACGAGTGGAGGATGGGACGTTGAGCTGAAGCCTGAAGGGAGTACGAATGAATACAGGGTACGTATGTGTGTAGTAGGTCTGGAACTACTAGGTAACTACCTAGTAAGGGCCCATGGGAACCTTCATCGGAAGATTTGGACGGGAAATCTTCCGGTCTTTCTCCGCTAGACCCGGCAAGGCATAACTTAGCTCACTTAACTAAATCATCAGGTTAACTCCTGTCTACTCCAGCTTAGTGGTTTTACCGTACGCCCGAGTCCGTCACGGGTACTACTCGAGGAGTCGAGAGTTGAGTCCTACTGTAGTGCACTCTCGTTCACACACAACACAAAACACACACCACACACTTTAGGTGCAGAAGAGACTGATCTTGGATAATACAGTCAACCTGGGGAATCACGGAATGTTGACCAGCTAGCTAACCGACTAACCGAAATAAAGATAAGAAGTTTCAAAAATATGCAGGAAGCGAACCGCGCACGTTAAGGAGAAGAAGATCTCATAGTGTTTCCAACTTTCTCGGGATGTCATTCATGTAAGAAAGGACGGTCTCAGTAGATGGGCCGGCCTTCGTCCCATTTTCGAGGGACCGGAGTAGCATCCTGACTAGCAGCCAAGGGACGACCACCGTCCTCGGGCGATGAAGGCGAGAAATGCACTGTGTGCACATCCCGGCCCGTGCTGTTGCCGCTACGTTCAATCTCGTTGCGGACGCTGCCAATCCCCCCAATCCATTCCCACACACGGGCAACATCTCCTCCGCGACCCTCCCGCACCGCAGCTCGGACGTTGGCGTTGCCTTCAACGATACTGCGCACGCGCTTCCAGAGCCCCTCGCGCCGACTTCCGCGCAGCTCGGACCGGAGGACATCATCACGCAACTGTCCAATGGGAATGTAGGGCTCTCGGGCCGCACCGCGAGCATGTAAAGCCGCCTGTGTCGCGAGGCGATCGAGCGTAGTGGCCACAAGTTCAGGGACCCGGGCCATGTCCGAGCGGCGAGCCCGGATTTTGGAGCGGACATAAAGTGTCAAGCATACCGCGAGAGTCAGAACCGAAATAGGAAGTCGATACGCGAGGAGAGAGAGTCGGACGTAGCGGCGGAATGCGCAGGTGAGGGGGAGCCGGCTGACGGAGGTGGACGTGAGGGTGAGGACAGAAGATGGTCTGTAATTGTGTGGGTGTCTCTGTTAGTTCCACAATACAAGTCAGAATCCGAATCCTTGGGAGGGTGCCAGAGGGAAGGCCAGGGTGTCGCGAACAGGCTGGAATTAGAAGGAGGAGACCAGGAACTACTCACTGTTGGACTCGAGTGACGACTTCTTCTTTGCCAACCACCTCACCTAAGGCTCCCTTCCACAAGTCATCAAACTCCGCGTCACTCATCCCCTTGCGGCGTTTCTTTCCGACCTCTTGCTTCAGCTCGGTTTCACTGATCTCAGGACCCTTTTCTCCTTGGTCACCGTGCACAATTTCGCCACACTCCCACTTGGCCCGACGGTCCCGGAGGGTTTCGAGGGCTCTGTCGGCAACAGCTTTGACTCGGCGTGCCTTCTCACTGTCGGCTTCGCACGTCGGGGCAAGAGGTACCAGTCCACCTAGCGACAGAGGGTGTGCCTTGAGGATGAAGTCATGCTCACAGCGAGCCTCAAAGTTTGGGTAACAGAAAGCATGGGGAGGACACGGTTCGCACTGCGGCTCGAGAACATTGGCCCATTCAGGAACCCGGGTGTCTGCCAATGACCAGGTGGGTTTGCCTATACCGCAGAATCCAATCTCAATCTTCTCCTTGCGCCACCAAGCACCAAAACCGGCGACAAGGGCTAATATAATGATCCAAGGCGCAGCACGGTTTGCTGTCCGCGCTTGTTGGGGCCGGGCGCTGGGGGCGCTTGGCGAATACATCAAGTGCGCCCGGTCCTCCTCAAGCGCCAACTGCTCCTCGGGCGTGAATTCTTCGCCAGCACTGACCTCGCTGTCGCTATCCTCATACTTCTCCACCGCCTCCAGGGACTGCTGAGGAGATCTAGGCTTAGGCACGGGGAACTCGAACGAAGATCGCTTTGACGGGGTAAAGCCATAGTCAGCATTCATGTCCACTGGCGTCATGGACCTCCTAGGCCGTAGACCGTTGCTGGCAGCAGGGGAGTTCAGTGAGAATCGCGAGGCGCTCTTCCGCCCAACACTCGAAGTTCTCGGGCTCCGGTGCTCCCACCGGGCTGGCGATCCACTTTGAAATGGGTTGTCATCGGTGAAGACACTCTCGTCCTTGGGTTCCAACTTGATTGCTGAGAAGGGGGTCTTCGGCTCAGGCTCGGGTTCGGGTTGTGGCTCGGCAGCAGGAGTCATCTCACTTTTTCGTGGTTTGCGGGTCGTCGACTTTCGGGGAGTAGCCGTGTTAAACGGGACCGGGGTTGCCGTCATGTCGTCGTGCGATTCGGTATCGGACGCGCGATAGCGTTTGCTGGTCGACCGGGGGACCGTTCTTCGAGAGCTAGTGGATGGCGTGGCTGATACGTGGGCATCCTCCGTGTCGACCGTCGATGCTCTCGTGCTCAATTTGGAGCGTGCGCGCCGACCGCCCGTCGCGGTCGAAACCGTGGAAGGAGTAGGTGGGGGAGGCATCGACTCTCTGCCAGATTCATGGTATTGATCGTTGTAATCGCTCACGACTGATGAGGCGCGACTACCCATATCCGTAATTCCTTCACTGGTTCTCCTCACCCTTTCCCGTTCGCGCAGAAGCTTCTTAGCCTGAGGCAGAACTTCTGTCTCAAGAATGCTGATGAGTTGAGCCTTCTTGGCTGAGGCTGGATAGGGAACATCGTGGCTAACGAGGATGGACCGAAGACGAGGAACGGTGAGCGAATTCAGGTCAAAGTCGGGAGCCAGATAATCCAAACCGTCCGCCATGATGAAGAGTGATTGATCCTAGCAATGATCAACGCCACCAGGGGAGGGGTAGGGAAAGAAGGGGGAATGAAGTTGAAGATGATGATGGTGTTACGGCAGAAAAAAAAATCCGGGGGGAGAATTTAGAAAAAAAAAGAGGACTGAGACTAAGATAGGTGGTTAAGCCAGCCGGTTGGCGGTCGATAACTGCAGTGGCTGTGAGTGATGGGATGAATTTCACTCAAGTGAAAATCCGGATTTTCGATGATCCTCCCTATCGTCAGAGACGCAACAAGCAACAAGCAGCAGCAGCTGAGCCGCCGTCCTTCAAATCAATCTGATCGTCTCCAGGGCAACAACAAACCCGACCGAGCTGCAAGCGAAACAGCCAAACAACAAAAAACAAAGTCAACTGGCCAGTTGAGGAGGTGTCAAACCAGACAGTCCGATCGAATTGAGGCACCCACACTCAGAAACAGAGTCGTTGTAGATGAAGGATTTGCAGGCATCACAGTCAGTGATGCATTAGGGGCATGTTTCGAGGAGACGAGGAAGGGCTTGATGATGAAGTTATTTGTTGTGTGCTTGGATCATGTGACATAATTGTTACACTGCATCCCAGCTGATTAATAACCTATGGCATAACTAGCTAAGTGTACTACCGTAGATAGGCCCAGAGGCCATGCCAAAACATCCAGCCATTTTTATGTGTTCAGATAATCGAATTCCATCGAGTACATACACAATTACCAAGTGAATCTAGACACATAGGGCACAAACAGTATTGCCACCTTTGGCTCCTAGACCCATGCTTCGGAATTCCTTTCACACCCCGCCCGCCCTTCCTCGTGACGCCCGCGTAAGTGTAGCAAAAGGTTGATGGGGAAATAATAGAAAAGAAAAAAAAAGAAAAGAAAAGAAAAAACACAAGAATGATAAGCGGCAATAGATACAGATATGATCGATTAGGATGAACCCCTCGTTACTATATTCATCGGGATTGGGAAGGAGCGGCGAGATCCGCCAGGGTTCATCTCGCCAGACAAACAGACTCCCTGGGTGAAAGAGAACGGTCATGTAGTATTCAAGGTTGGGTTGGGTTTTACCGCGGCTGCGATGCAATTAAATTCACCTGTAGCTTGTGGTAGTGCCAGCACTGACAGCTACTTGTTCCTTAAGAACGCGGTACTCTTCAAGCCGGTTTTGCAATTCTTGCATTACTTCGGAGATCGGGGCGGCATGGTCATTGAGTTGATCACCGGGTTTAAATGGTCGCAGCATGTGCCGGATGGAAAGAGTATTGATGCAAACCTGGTCCACGATTAGTACATACCGTTGGATGGTGCCATTCTTTACTCACCTCGATGCGCGTCACCTGTTGCTCCACCAGGCTGACCACGGTCGAATCTGCAAGTTCGCCGCCATGGTTCTTCACAACGTTGAACAAGGCCACGTTTGGTTCCTTGAGGCGGGCTTCGCCAGGATACTCCAAGGCACCACAAAGCCTTTCAAGTCGAAGAGTAAGTTCCCACAGCCGCCAAATCAAGTCGGTCTGGATCTCTAGCTGCGAGTGCTTGCTAATGGTGGTCGGGGCATGCTCATTTGATGCGTCCTTCTCCAGGGTTGTCAGTCTCCCAGAGAGAGAATGGGGGTAGATCAAATAGAGTGGTTCCGGATTCTCAAGCCCCTTCAGCTTTCGCTCTCCCTGATCCTTGATCACAAAACCTTGGCTATTGAGTTGCTGGAGCTCGCGTCGAATATTATACCCAAGATTGTCAATCGCATAGCTCTCTTCGGAGCCAGTCGAGGCAGCGCGCTCGCTATCAGCAAACACCTCCAGGTTGCGTTGGATGTCGCTCATGAAATCTGAGGACACGAAGATTTGGCCACCATCGGCGACGGCAGAGATACGAGAAGCGCGATTGACCATTGGCCCGAAATAATCCATACGATTGGTCACTGGGTCCTTTTCGCAGACAGGCTCACCCCAATGTATTCCCATTCGGACGGACAGACCTCGGAAGATGACGTTGTTTTCCATGTCGTACTGCACCTGGCACTGTGGTTGCTCCAGAATTTCTGTCGGCCATTCTGCTTCCAGAAGCTGTGTCTGGCAGTTGAAGCACCAAAGTAAAGCGGCTGTGGTTGTGGAGAACGCAACCATGAAAGCGTCACCTTCCGTTTTCACCTCATAACCACCGATTATACCCAGCTGTCGACGAAGAATGTCGTTATGAATCTGAATAGCTGAGCGCATCGCATCTGGGCAGGTTTCCCAGAGGCTTGTTGACTTCTTGATATCAGTAAAGATGATAGCGAGTTCTCCAACAGGGGCGTCCACATAATCGAAACGGGCGAGCCTGGAGTCGCCCGGTGTATCACGCGGCTTTTTGGTTCGCTTCGTGCTCGGTATAATCTGATCCTCGGGGGGTCCGACCATAGAAAGACTAGGCCTCAACCTTATCTTCTCTCGCTTTTTCAAGTCACTCACACCCAGTATCATGACCATGAGTTTGTTGTTGGCTCCGAATGAAATGGCCAGGTCTCTGATCTTCTGAGCAGCGATCATAAGATCTCTCCGTTCAGCTCTAGCAACATCAACGACAAGATCTGGCGTCACATAGTCCCACAGCTCCCTTGACGCCACAATGATCATCTCATCCTGTTCCGTGAGGTTGAGATGCATGGTGTGTGGTGCCGCAATAACGGCGGGCATCATCTGGAAATGTCCAAACGACCTTGATACTGTAAGGGTATCGTTTAACTTACCATTGCGGGAGACAAACCCGCCTGCAGCGCGGATCCTTGCTCTTTCGTGTGATTCTGCAGGGTCATGGTTTCGGGTCAAGTGCTTCAGTGAACCATCGGATTTGACAAGTATAGCCTGCGCGTCACCAACATTGGCAACGAACAGATCCATGTTGTTCAAGTATATCACGGTGGCGACTCCACCTGAATGGACATCCTCCTTGTTCAACCGCACTTTCTTCGATTCCGCGGAATCTTCCTGATAATGACGCACATCTTGGTCAATCGACTTGTAGCACGCAAATGCCATGTTCTTATTCAAGGTCAGAAATGCTCGTCTGAGTGCATCTAGCGGAGTTTCCAGGTCTTCGGTCCGAATCCGCTTCAGCTCGGATGAGAAAGTGTGTATGAAGTTCTCGTGCAGGAATTTGGCAATTCTAGATCCTCCCGTTGACTGGGATTGGCCGTCGAACATTCCTACCACTGTCTCCACTTTGTCGGGCTTGAGTCGAGGAACGATCATATCGAAGATGGAAAGATGTTCGCTTTTGCCAAGAAAGTCGGCCATTCCATATGCAAGAGACCCAGCTAGGGAAGCGGAAGTCCTAACACGACGATCTTCTGTCTCTTCGGGTATCGTAGAAATTGTGAGAGTGACGTCCATCAGGCCAAGAACGCGCAGATGCGTCAGGGAATTGAAGTCGGTCAAATCTGTCCCGGGTGTAGTGGGCGTTCCCAGTGACGACGCATGAGGTTTGATTTCCAGCCGCTTGTTACCAGAAAAATTGAGGTACTTCAAATTGCGATTCCAATTCCAGTTCCAGTCGTAAGGCCAGTTAGAGACGTTGTACTTGAGAGAGTTGCTCCCAACATCCAGAATTGCGAGCTTGCTGACTTTGCAGAGTTCGGCTGGAAGCACCTGAAAACGATTCGCATTGATGTGCAGTACCTTCAAGTTGCTGCCTTCTTCGAGATCATCGGACGGAAGGGACGTGAGCTCGTTGCCCGAGAGGTACAGCTCAGTCAACAATGGCCAACGTCTCAACAGGCCCTGAGGAAGCTCCGTTAACTCGTTGTATGAGAGGTTAACAACACGCAACTCCGGGATCAGCGACAGCTCTCGGAAAATATCATCCTCCAATCGATTGTCTGCCAGGAGGAGATTCCTTAGTGATCCCCCGAATGTCGTTGCGACATGTTGTGAGAAGTTGGAGTCTTTGCGTGACGATGGGCTTCCATCGGTGAGCGAGCGAGAAGCCGCAGATACTTTCCGCCCCCCTTGGCCTAAAGATGAGGCGATAGAGGGCTTCCGGTAAGCTGTCCCGTTGGGGGAACCTCCGGTGCTGAGTGCACCAGCTCCTGATGCTTGGCTGGGTCGGCGTGCCTCCTGTTCATCAACGGCACCTAGTTCTTCGTAATTGGGATTATTCGACAGCCCTGGGGTCACTGCAGGAGTCATAGATGCGTCGACTGGGAGCTGGGGCTGAGGACTACCATGCTTTGGAAACGCCTCCAGCACATTTGAGGAGACATTCAGAGTTTCCAGCTTAAGGCAGTGCCAAATCTCTGGTGGGAGTCGCCTAAGATTGCATTCCCGCAAGTTGAGGTATTTGAGCTCTGTCAAGCAGCCGATAGTGGCGGGCAGCGAAGCCAGAGGATTCTTGATCATGCTGAAATGTTCAAGCCTACGCAGTTTGCCAATGTGTGGCGACATTGAGACAAGATGATTCTTGTCAAGGATGAGCTTCTGCAGATTCGGCAGATTCTCAAAGAGAGCATCGCGAAACTGGACCAGCTTGGCAGAAGCTATATTCAGAGACGTCAACGTTGGGACAGGTCCATCAATGTCGAACTGTGTCATGGGGCAGTGGTCGAGGATCAAAGTCCGCAATTTGGGGAATGATCCTTTGAACTTCGAGATAGCATTGTGGCCAATGACCAATTGCTCCAATCGCGGGAGGAGAGACAGGCAGTCTATATTGGTAATCTCATTGAATCTCGCGTCGATTTCCTTCAGACTATCGAGGCCTCGGAATACCTCATCGAGTGAACCTCTGACAATGTTATTTGTCATCCAAATTCGCTCAAGTGTCGCCAACCTCCCCAGATTGGGTAACTGAGAAATGTTGTTGAAACTGATGTCCAAGTCCACGAGGCTCTTAAGATCACAGAGCAGTTCCGGGAACACCTGGAAGTTATTTGAGGATATATTCAAGCTCCGCAGATATTGAAAATTGCCAAAATACGCAGGAAGTTCCGTGAGTCTGTTGTTGGCCATCTTGATGCTGACAAGGCCGTGCAACCTATCCAAGTTGGCATGGCTCAGATCTTCGATACGATTGTTCGAGATATCAAGATATGTCAGTCGACTAGCAAGGCCAAAACTGGCAGGCAAACGAAGAGCATCGTTGCCGATGAACTTTATCTCTCGTAGGTTGATACATCCCTGGATAAAATCCTTGGGCACATCCAAGGACAGGTTCTTTGACAGGTTCAAAGATATGATCTCAGGTGCCTTCTTGTAAAGAGTGATCGGAATGGTGACTAAACTCCGATTCGAGAGGTCCACGTGGCTAAATTTTTGGTTCTTATTGAGGACAGGCTCGCTCTCCAGACTGCTGTAACCACTGATACGGGCTGGGAGAAAGGTGAAACGAAGGATATAACTATGATCTTCACGGCCGATTTCTTCGATCTTATCCTTCTCGGTATAACCTACCTGTTCAAGCATGCGCTTCTGCATGAGAATGGGCATCTCACTCGGGCCGAGCTGTCTAGAAAGATCATTCTTCCGCATCACTAACTCATAATTATTCAGATGATCAGTAAGAAATGATTTTCGTCCGAGTAGAAGGAGAACATCGGCAACAGTCGCATAGAGACCAGCTGAAAGAGTGGCGAAGGTCGAATCAGCGCGAAATACTCGTATGAAATAACCCACACCGTCGGGTTCGGATATTGTGGGACCAGGCTGCTCAACGCCTTCGTCGGGCAGTAAGGATGATATATCATCCTTTTGCTTTTTGACGTGCCAACTCTCCGGCGCATCCCAGTTTCCGGCGGGCAAGTTATCTCGATTTGTCCGTTCTTCTACCTGCGCGAAAGCTCCATCTGGCATCCGACCTCGGTCACCTGGAGAAGGCGGATTCACAATGCCCTCCATATGCGAGAGGTCTGTATCGAGAGCCCACATGTTGGAGTCGTCTGAGAATCTGGAATCTCTGCCGACCGGATACTCGTTGCCCGCACCTCGCCGTCCACGTAACTTGGATGGGCCAATGGTCAATCCTTTACCGTCCTTCTTTCGGTCACTTTCTCCATCATTGTACTTGGAAGATGTCGCACTCTCAATACTTCCCTGTCTGCCTCGCCTGGCGGGCGAGGCATCTCTTCGCGTCAATTTTGACGTGGCAGCTTTCGTGGTATCCTGCACTCCTTTCGCTGTCGCAATATTTTTCAGGTGGCCATGCTTTGGGCGACGTATTTTATCGAGGAAAGAACGCTTCCCCGGCTGAGCCCCCGGGGAATTCTGACCCTGTCCCTTTACGTGGGCGCTCTGGACGCTGGGCGTGGGACTAGTGGCACGCCCAAGAGTTGTGGTTGATGTCATTGGGGTGGGGTAATTGAGACTACCTTCCCGAGATGGGTGAAGTCCAAGCGAAAGATCATCTCGGCCGGTTGCCGGGCGAGCTGGATAGCCGGCAAGATCACCGGCCGCAGTTGGCTTTTCTTCTTTGCTCCGAGAGTGGCGGTGGCCGCTGAAATGTCTGCGATTGGGATCTTTTTGGGCTGCCGCAGCACGTTGCCCTTCGGCTGTGGGCGCTTGGCGGACAGGGGCCTCTCCAAATTGAGGTATATCCTACAGTGTCTCCGCGTCAGCACAACTAATGGTGATCACCAATACAGAAATTGACAGGATTGGGCGTTGTCGGGGACATGGACTCACGTTGTAGTTTTGGTACATCCAGGGAGTGATCTCGCTGGAAGGAAGAGGAGTCCGTGGCCTTGTGTGGTTTTGCGGGTTTTTTTCGTGTGAGGTGTCCGTGGTGTTGCGTGATCCGTCTGAATTCGCTCGTTCTCGAGCTCTGAAGTAATCAATCGATGACGGCTTCGACACCGACGCCTGAGTGTTGTTATCTGAATCATGCTTTGGGTCTCCGTTGCCTTGGTATTCATCGCCGAAGAAGCCTTGCAGCTTCTTTCTGAAGAGCGCACCAGTACTAGACTTAGATCCTTGGCTACTAGCGGTCATGGCACTAGCTACCGACGGTCTCCGATGGTCAACATTGAAATCCAAGTCGAGCGGCTCACTTGTGTATGTCTGGGCGGTTCCAGGGCGGAATGTGGCGGAGGCTGGGGAGGCTTCTTGTTCCGAGAAGTCATGGAAGAAGGTATTAGGGGCATCAGCCGCCAGCATCTTAGGCGAGGATGATTGTGAGGGGGAGAGTTCTGGCTGGGAGGTGTCGGTGGGGCCGATGCTCAAGTTGGACGGCCGTCCGCGGGGATTAGATGCAGAAGAATGATTTCGCTCATCAGTGCCTAGCATGTTCATTGCTTTTCTGTGACTACCGAACTGTGGTGGCTTGCGCTGATCTGTCGGAGACACATCCGGGGAAGCCCAGGAGAATATGGAATTGTATAAATCGGCAGGAACCCCTAGGGGTGGTGATTTGCGGCCCTGTGAGTTGGATCTGGGAAGCATCAGTATCTGGTAACAGTTGCGCATCGTTTGATCTCATGGTTTGATTCCCGTGGAGATGCAGTGCCTATGATATCCACCCCCCGTGAGCGGCAATGTCATAGGAAGATTTAATCCACCGAATCAGCCTGAAGAAGAGTATGAGATGAGCCGAATGAGCTACATCGACAGACTTCTTCTCGCAGATGATTCGCCGAGTGTCTACCCAGACCAACCATGAAATGTTTGCCAAGCTCACTACCGGATTTAATCGACATCGTTCAGGCAGCAGGACGCGGTGTATAGAGATGCGGAGAGAGAAAGCCGCGTTTTTGTCGCGCTCGGTACAATGTGGGATGGAATATGGGATCAGGTGTTCCTACCTTAACAACTCTCGACCTCCAGAGAGCGGGGAAACACTGCGCCCATGGGAATAGCCATGATTGTGCTGCTGGTGCTGGTTCCGACCTTCTCTGACAGTCTCCTGTGACAACCAGCTATGTGCACCCGAGCTTTCCGAGCTGCGTCGGCCTTCCGTCCGATCGCCAGCCCGATATGCCATGCTTCCCAAGTGAGTATTTGACAGTTTCCAAGGGGTCGAGGAGGGGTGCGGCGAGTGGGCGGTCGGCTGTCAAGGAATGGCGATCACGGGGGAGGGGGGAGGATTAAGGGGAGTAGAGCAATAGCATTAATGGTGTTGAGTATAGCCCTGAAGCGCAAATGGATGTAATAAATTCGTCGGGGTGCCTGCCGTGCAATTATACGCCGCTTGGTCCGGGAGAAAGAGTGCAGGCGGAGAAAAGCTAGTGGGATAACGAGGTACGGTGGTGAGGGTGCAAGGTTGGTCGGTTTGGTGGGTATTTTAAAGGAGAAGTTGTATGAAGTCTAGGCAGGCGCCTCAGTCGCCATCGGCGACTGCTGATATATACTGTTGAAGATGGAGATTATGGTGGAAGAGGCGTTCTGTCGTAGCACGGGGGTTTAGCGTCGGGCGCGACGGTGACAAGGCATGCTTCATGTTCTAGAGGGTGAGCGGCAGTGGTGAGTGAGGAAACGTCATGACACAGTCCAGACGAGGATACTCTGGTACATGAGGGGGGGAGTGGTTTTGAGATTGGGAAGAAAAAGGGAACGAGGTGCAGGTAATGGATAGAATAGAAGAGGGACCAGAAGTCGGGATAGACTTAGACTGGGGGTGTGGTGGGTGGGCGGAGGAAGAGAGAAGTGGTGGTACAGTAACTAAGGTAGGGTGGTAGTGGGTGACGGATTGTCCGGTCGGCGGGTGTGAGTGAACCTGCGCAGAGTTAACCTAGTTGGTTAGTTACTAGTTGAGGCTCTGACTACCGCCAACCCGCTAAACCAGACCGAGCAGCTCTTCGTTAGTTCAAGTTCAATTTGGACGGGGAAAGCAAAGGTGAGACCTTCCCGCCTATGTACTCCGTACCTACGGAGTAGACTACTACTAAATTGACTTACTGAACACTGAACACTTTGCTACGTATGAGTGCACAGTACTGAGTACAACTGGACACCAGTTCCTACAAATCCTACAGTTCCTACACATCCAGTACGAACTTTACATACCCGACCGAACCTTCCAAATTTTTGATCGTTGGTAATGATGTCAAGATCCGACTGATTGTCCGAACTCTCTCACTTTTCATGTGGAATAGAGTTAATATACGGAGTACTTACATAGTACTTATCTTCCGAGTGCGCATAAGGGATCGATTATCTAAGGTGTTTAGTTGGTTACTTTGACAACTCGACCAGTCCTCAACCGACGTCGCTGGAAAGGGGGGAGTGTTTTCCGGGGATTGCATGGTCCGTGGGCGAGTCTGTGCTTTTCTGACGGAAATCCTACCTCAGATGCCGGTTATCTGCACCTCGACCATGCACAGTGCATGCTCGATTCTGTACTCCGTTTTACAAGCATGGACATGTTGCTGTTACCTATGCTCATAGTTGTTGTCTCGCTCGCATCAATAATGACCAAGAGCGACAGTTTAGGAGCCAGGTGTTTCATGCTTGAACGATATTTGACGAGTGTTTGACCTTCAAAGTGTAAATGGTAGAAGTAGCTATATATAGCTTAGTACGGAGTAGCTGGGAAGGTAATCTGTCTACCTAGTAACTAGTGCAGTGTCTATATTAGCTGCTCATCAATCACAGTCACCAGATCCAGATCTGGAATCCATCGCGGGGAAATTTCGGGCATTCGCCTTGGGTGTCTTCCCTTTGTTTCCAAGTTCTCGTCTCGATCCCGATCGATCTCGGGTGGTTCAGGTCGATGATCGCGTCTCCCTGTGCTTCGTTCTGGTGGTCCGGATAGGGAAGATTCGCCAGAGAAGGGTACTAGAATATGCAGCCTTGGGAGGGGGGAATTGTTGTAAGATTGATCCCTGCGCATATTGTTCGCATTGTTACGACCAGATTCGGTCCGTGAGTCATAGTGACATAGTTTGAGGTGTCTTTCGTCAATCCTAGCATGTTAGCTCAGGGGAAGAGCGCCGGGCTCATAACCCGGAGGACCCTGGATCGAAACCAGGACATGCTAAAGAATTTCTTTTTGTTTTTGCATCGTGCTGAGTACCAACAGAAGTTCTCTACCCTTTTGTATCTGATGTTTCATTTTGTTGTTTTGATTGGGCCTATAGCTGTGCCTTCGAGATATTGTGCTGTCTTTTGTAGCAAGCAACGAGAGAGCTGTATGTTGGGAGTCGCCAATCATTACCATTGATATTTGCCTTGTCTGTCTGCCAAGGTGGAAAGAGAGCGACGTCCATATCAAGCGCCTCTCGTCCCAGGCCCAACTTGGCTCAGTGGTCTCTATGGGTATCTTGATATAGGGTGTGGCCATGCCGATGTTACAGCCTGGGTGCACTCGTTGCGTGTGGTGGCTTTTCCACCTCGGTGCCGCTGTATATAAACTCGCAACGGTTCCGCACCGAGAGCATCGCCGGCGTTGAGTCACAATGAAAACTAACTAGTTGAATTGACATAATCAAGCAGATTGGATACGTGACCAGCAGCTGACAGTCATACTGGTACAGATAGTGAATAAGGTAGCTATGCCACAGCAATATAAGAACAAGCCGACAAAACAAGGTCCACTCAACTTGCATAACAAAGTATAGTCCTGGAAATTGTCGAGCAGATTATTATGCGATGTCACTATCTAGGCGTAGATGACATTAATAAGCCTCAAATGACATCAATCAAGCATGTTAGCTCAGGGGAAGAGCGCCGGGCTCATAACCCGGAGGACCCTGGATCGAAACCAGGACATGCTAGCGATTTCCTTTTTTGCGTCATCTTCATTCGACCACCATGTTACTTCTCTGCCTACAGCGTATCCAGCAACCTGTCCCTACATCCCTCTTCTAATTATTTTCATTCACCCCCCCCCAGCATGTCTCACTGCAACTCCTGTTTGACCCCCATCTGCTCACTACCCCGGATCTCGCCCAGCGGTTTCTTTGTTCCGACCGGAAGACTGCTAGCAATGACACTGGCTCCCACAAGAGGTGGAATCTCAATATATGCAAAAGACTCAATCCACAAAAGTCATCCGCGTCAACAAGAGTCAAGTGTCAGAAGCCTTCGGACTACATTGCCCAGAAAAGAACTCTAGCAGGGAGCCTGCGTACCAATAAAACGAGCCTCGCAACACTTTTGCTTGAAAGGAGCCCGACACATTCAGCCGGAAGTCAACGACGGGAAACAGCTGGTCGGAGTACATACACCCTGAGCAATTGGGCTTAAATTGTGCCCCATGTCATTTTCGAGAGACCTGGTCAATGTCGCCGTGCGACTGAAGAGAGTGCCCATCTCCACCGCCTACCAGGCACTGACTACAGCTATAATACGCCCCCCCCCTTCACTGTAGCCCAACTCTCGGCTATTGCCCATACCCGAGGCACCATATTGTCACTCGCATGACCCAAGACGAGACAATCAAAAGACTCGACCAGAGAAGGTCGAATTTAAGCTTAACCTCCGCCACAGACGTGGCATATTTGCTCACTCGCAGACCTACAGCGGTACTGGGTGGAACATGGTTGAATGTGATCGGCGTCCACACGCGTCTATGCTCTGTGATCCAGACAACGAGGTTACTCCGAGGTCTAGTCTCCTCGCCCGAGTCTGCAGATTGCAGATGTACGAAGACCCATGCCAAGTGTACAGAGCTGTATCGTTATCACACCAGCAGACAAAGTGCAAAGCTCAAGTCTGCTGGTAAATTTTGGTGCTGGCCTGACTGCTGACTACGCTCAAGGTCGAATCCAAAGCCAATATTAGTCCGAGATAACAACCTCACTTAAAGACCTTTTATTTGGTGACCGCAGGCCACACAGGATGATGCAATGACAAGGCAAAAATCAGCAACATCAACTAACCCGGAAATGCCATGCTAGCGCCAGCGTGCGACTGCAGAGGCCACGCAAAGTGCATCGCATCAGACGAGGGTAGAGCGGCACTCTGGCTGCAACTGCATGCACGGCAGATTGCCAGGCACCTTGCCCCACACCTGCCGAAGCTTGCAGGTAAACAATGAACATGTCATTCCTTGATTAAGGTCACCATGCCACAAACACAATCTTGTGCCTTGAAGTGTAGTCTACATGCATAGATAGGACCAGGTCAAAAAAAGAGGAGGCTGGGAATGGGGCGAGCAGACGGTGCTAAAATAGTTTAATCGGCGGGTGGCGCTTGATGCTATTGTTAGAAAAGCGGTTTGCATATGACACAACTTGGAACCTTGAAGTGTGCGCATGCCTGTCGGTGTAGATGAAGTCAGAGAGTCAGTCGGATCTAGTTGATTCTATCATCAGTAGAGTACAGCTGAGCAACAATGCGGCCACGGCAGGGATCCATACAGTAACGTTATACCTACCTAGTAGTTACCTGAACATATCTGTGTAGTATTAACTTCGGGTTGCTGGAGTGAAGGTGATGCCTTACATAAGGCAGCGTCACTCGGGGATGCTTTGACCGCCGCTCGGAGGAAGCCAATCATAGATGGTTGAGAGAGCATTCTGCCCGATTGGGTAAAATACGGAGTGGAAAAGCGAGGAGGCTGGACGATTCAGAAGGTTCATACTTCACTTTTCCAACACACTACTAGGTACTCTCTCCACCGTCCTTTTTTAGCTCCTGCGTCTGAGCCATGGCTGTGAGTACCTCAATTCTTAATCCCTTTTACTCCCCCCTCTCCCCCTTCCCCCCATTTCGAACTGCACTTTCTCGTCAATTCTCCAACACGTGGTGGGCCGCCCGTGATCGATTGATTGTATACTACCTAAGTACCTACGGAGTAATAAGACTTCACAACCTTGTTCCGTCGCCTTATTTTCTCAGTTTGACAGCGACTCGGGTTACACAAGGGCTCTCAAGTCCTTCAGGCTCCCTCGTTAAGACGCTCTATCTTCATCGAGATTTAATTCGTCCCCGTGTCACTTGACTTTCGCCCGACTGCCTACTACACATACTTCTTGCAATGCAGCTCCATCGACTTCGGGCCGTCGTAGGCCTCTTCTCCTACTTGAGCCTGGCCACGGCTCAGACATACACTAGCTGCAATCCTACGGAGAGCAGTACGTTCATTTACACCCAAACTATGAAGAAACAAGTTAACCACTCTTGGCAGCATGTCCTGCGGACACCGCACTGGGAAAGTCCGCATCTTTCGACTTTACCCAAGGAAGCTCTTCCGACTTCGAGCCAACGGGTACCCCAACATATAGTGATGATGGGGTTGCGTTCACAGTGGCTAAAGAGGGGGATGCCCCACTTATCCAGTCCAAATGGTACATTATGTTCGGACGTGTTGAATATGTGATCAAAGCGGCACCCGGAACCGGCATTGTCAGCAGTGCCATATTGCAATCTGACGACCTAGATGAGATTGATTGGGAGTGGCTCGGTGGGAACAACAATCTGGTGCAGAGCAACTACTTTGGAAAAGGAGCAACCACCCCAAACAATCGCGGAGCGACTCATGACGTCGCCAACAACCACGACGAGTTCCACACGTATACCATCGATTGGACCGACGAGCAGATTGTCTGGCAGATCGACGGCAAGACAGTGCGGGTGCTTACCCCCGAGACAGCCAATGCCAATCAATATCCCCAGTCGCCAATGGTAGTCAAAGTGGGAATCTGGGCCGGAGGCGACCCGAATAACGCACAGGGCACTATCGGTGAGATATACCAGTAACGTGCCCAAAGATATCTTCATTCTGCTAACGCCTCTGGTAGACTGGGCTGGTGGAGAGACTGACTACAGCGCTGGGCCGTACACAATGTACATGAAGTCCCTCAAAGTTACCGACTACTCGACAGGGTCCTCTTACACGTATAGTGACAAAAGTGGACTGTGGACGTCAATTACCTCGGATGGAGGCAAGATCAATGGCAACATCAATGCGGACACAATCTCTTCCGTTCAATCTGCACCTACCATAACCGCGACGGTCAGCATTCCAATTCCTTGGCCTGGAACCCATCGAGAGACTTCGAGTTATGTGACCCCCGACGTCTGGCCTTGGGTTACTGGCACAGGGGCAGCCGCTGCTTACACTGGTAGCTGGTCATATTCCAGTTCAGGACAGGTTCAGCCGCCAAGTGCGGCTTCCGTGAGTGAGCATCTCCAGTACAACTTTGATGACTTGTTGAACGGTAGTTGACGCATCTCAATGAACAGCCTTCCTCCCGGTCTACATCAGCCTGCTCGCCATCTGTGCCGGCCTCATCCTCCCCCTTCGTCTCTAGAACCAGCTCGATGGCTAGCTCAATCGCCAGTCCAACGGGGACTAGTGTGACGTTGACCGGCTTGATCAGCTTAACCAGCTCAACGAGGATCAGCTCGCTGGAGACCATTCCAACGTCCTACTGGAAAACGACCAGCTCGATAACGACCGGCCCGGTGATAAGCAGTGCGATGCTTAGCAGTTCTAGGAAAACTAGCACGCATTTGACCGGCCCACCGATGACCAGCTCGATGATGACCAGCTCGATGATGACCAGCTCGATGATGACCAGCTCGATGACGACCACTCCGGTGGCGACCAGCTCGATCATAGCCAGTTCATCAACAACTATTTCAATACCGACTGGCTCGCAAATCGTCTCGACTTCAAGTAGCTCAAGGACAGCTAGTTCGATTGTTAGCAGCTCTGCATCACACAACTTTACTGCTACATCCCAGACCAGTCTGAACAAGGGCCATACAACCTCTTCATCTTCCACCATGACCACGAAAGCCATCGAAACTACCCAGTCTACTACTTCAACTGGATCGTCGACTCGACCCACACAAGTATCGCCGACTGAGACGCTCCACATAGCACCCGACGTCGACGCAGGACGCGGTTCCTATGACGTTCCACTTTCCATGGCTGCTATTTGTGGGCTCATCTCGTTCGCACTGGCTCTGGGCTAATCCATGGCTATCTATTGCGAATGATACACCTTTACGAGTTATGTTACATTTTAACGATCATTGCGAGGCGACTTCATACGACACGATACAACCAAGACTAATGATGCACGACTCTTTATGAATAATTGCTTACTATGTATATGAACGACGACCTCTCCACAGCTTGATCTTGTTGATATTTTCTATTAGATATGTATAACGTCAGTGGGGCAGCCACCAACAAGCTGGCGAGACTGTTGGATTTAGAGCACACTACTTAGAGCCCGTGGTCTAGACAATATTAGATAGTACTATCATCTAAAGGGCATCCATGAGACTTGATACGCAGCAACCGGAAGGACTGTACACAAGCTAGTTGTTATGGAAGCGATCAGCAGATCACCTTCTGGAAACCGTCCAAACAAGCAGGTCAAGCTTTTTCTTGCCGTTTGACTCGACGAACACGACACATAACTACCAGGTAGTTTTGGGGTGGGGGCAACACCAGCCGTTTTTCTAACCAGGTACTCCAACCATCCTAACCCACACCATCACTATCGAGTCCAAGCCACCCCCGCGGCGCCCACGATCGACAACCCCACAACAAGCCAACAAGCCCACAAGCCCACAAACCAGCCCGGGCCACCGCTTCTCTGCAAAGATAGAAGCCCGGTGCGCGACCCCAGAGCAACCTAGAGTATAGCCTACCCTGCACAACCCCAACCCCAACCCCAACCCCAACCCCAACATAAAACACCAACCTCATCCACATACTTACTTTCGTCTTCAGTTACCAAGCAACGCCGGCATACCCTCCGCATGCGGACCCTGATCCCCCGTCCTCATGTTTTTTTTTTGGTATGTGTGTGATGAGCGTAAGCCTCACACCGGACTCCTTCCCTGCCGCGCATCCTCCAAGTCCGGACTCCCCCTCCCCCGATACCAACGCCGGAAATCCTCGACCTTCCACCGGCGGTGAGTGACGCAGCGCCCAAGACCGAACAGAGGGGTGTCGTGGACCACGCTGTCGGCGCCGGTGTAGATGAAGACGTCGTAGAGCCAGCCGCCGAAGGCGCAGCCGAGGAAGGGGGCGACCATTGGGATCTAGACCCGATTTTTACTCGTTAGCGAGTTGTTCGGGGTGGGGGATTTATCTCTGCTTTGGCATTGTGGGAGGTGTGAGGTGTGAGGGGGGAGGAGCTCACCCAGAAGTAATACCCGCCGGCCTTCCAGACCTCGGGGCCGTACCCGATCATATACGTCACGAGGCGTGGACCAAAGTCCCTGGCCAGGTTGATCGCGTACCCTGTTTCCCAGCCGAAGCAGGCGCCGATGCCGAAGATGAGGAAGAACATTGCTAGGGGCATCATGAGGGGGAGACGGGGGTTTGTTGGTGCCGGTGGTGCCGGTGGTGGAGCGGCGGTGCGGTCCGGCTTGAGCTCGGTGTTATCCTTCACGGCGAAGATCCCGAACATCAGGATCGCGCTGGCGAGGAACTCGGAGAAGAACATGCCCGTTCGCGTCATGAAGGGGGCGGGATAGGTGCTGAAGATGCCCGCGGTGGCTGTCGCGGAGTACCCGGGGACGGTGCGGACGGTGGATCCCCCCTCGTAGGCGTCGATGGCCGAGCGGTAGTTCGCATAGACGATGGCGGCCCCGCACATGGCGCCTAGCACCTGCGAGAGGATGTAGAGGGGGAAGCGGCGCCAGGGGAAGCGGCGGAGCAGACAGCTGGCCAGGGTGACGGCGGGGTTGAGGTGCGAGCCGGAGGGGCTGGAGACGTAGACTCCGAGCATGACGCCGAGGCTGTGATGGTGATGGGTGGTTAGCTGTGGGTAGAATATGGGGGTGAGGTGATGAGGTGTGGTGGGTGTGTGTGTCACGGAAGATAAAGTGGAAACGACAAAAGCTTACCCCCAGCCCCAGGTAATCGATTGATACTCGCCTTTCTGTTTCCCACTGAGCAGCACTTGCGCTACCACCCCGTCACCGAAGAGCATCATGATCATGGTGCCGAAGAACTCGGAGAACGCATAGCGGAAGACATGTCGGATTCGGCTCCATCGAGGCTGGGTTGGCGTCGGCGTGGACTCGCCCTCGATCTGGTTGAGGCCATCAACGGCGGCTTCGAGGTTCTTGCTCGCACTGGCTAGGGTTATGCTGCTCTGGATGACAGGGTCCGCCATGTATGAGTAGTAGACTTTGTCCATCTCGAAGGCCAGAGGCGGAAGGGCGACGGAGAAGTTTATGTAGCAAGAGGGCCCAGGTCCAGTAGAAATCGCCGAGATGTAGCAAGGGAGAGGTCCAAGAGACGTGGTGGGACATGCTGCTACTAGTTTGGTTGTCGATATCCTCCATGGTGTGACCTTCACATTCACTCTCTCGCCGTCGCCATAGTTAGTATAGCTTGTTTTGATAGCCCCGGAACGGGCTTCCTCGCCAATTTGATATCCGTGTGCGCAAGATATGGCGTGAAACAAAAGGACGGTAGGTCTTCCATAGGTATCATAAGTCTGTATATCTCTTTCTCAGGAGTGCAGATTGTCCACTGGCCAACAGACTTACATCCATTCCCCAGCCCCATTTTGGCCACTCGGAGATATGGACGTATAGGATGAGGGTAGTTGAACAGCAGCCTGCTGATACTGCTGGTGCTGATTGAGCTTAAGGGGCGACAGTTGATTTGATAGGCGTGACTTGGACTGGTATCATTGATCAATCAGCTCGACAGGAACAGGCTTGCACATTTAGGTAGTTGCTCATGTCCTACACCACCCCTGTGTCCATTGAGTAACTGAACACCGCTTGTGCAACCCATAGGCATGGTGAGGGGCTGCCATGACGAAGCACATGCGAGAGACACGAAGTTGATAATATGAGGTTGTTCGAATCAGAGTGACACTGTCCTCAACATTAGACTTATGCAAGAACGTTCACGTTTTGTGACCTACCATGTTTTGGTCACTGCATCAGAGTCTGTAGTCAAGAACTGGCTGAGCAAGGCCAAGCAAAGCCTTCTAGAATTCATCCATGCATGAGACTGGAGTGCAGTTGGTTGTATGCCAGTGGATGCAGGGTCAACTGGCGTACAGAGCCATTCTCCATTCTTCCTCCTCTCCCTCCCTCTTCTCACCACCATTTCATCATCCTTTCTACAGCCCTCCAAGCCCCCAAGCCTCCACGCCTCCAAGCCACTCTATCACAAGACCAAGCTCAATGGGGGAATTGCAAAGCCGGCCCAATCTCTGCTGGTGCCATAACCTGCCGCAGACAGACCAGCACTGGGCAAACTATCTCCACCTCCACAGCTGACTGGAGCCCACGCAATGTTGAAACCGTTCTATGAGCAGGATGTGGTGCAGGTCAATGGTTGAGCCCTTGAACAGGCTGTCTGAGCTATGCGCTAATGAATATGAACTGTTCAAGATGCCCCGCAGATGAGCACCCTGTCACAAACTAGGGTCGTACAAGTATGCTTTGTCTGATGCAGTTACTGCCCCGCCAACTTCCCCAACCCCTCAATGGTCTGGTCTCCATGTCGTTTGATATATAACACAAAGAGCTCTTGGAGGAATCCCCAATGACTACAGAAGCTACCCAACCACATTTCATTACTTATGTCAAGAGCTTGGTGCTCAAACAACCGCCGACGAGACTTTTATCCCTCCCAGCAAGATGGACAGACCAGATGTATTTGTTGGCTCAATCGATCAAGGAACTACTAGCACCAGATTCCTCATTTTCAACAAAGCTGGCGAGCTAGTGGTATCTCGTCAAGTCGACTTTACACAAATCTATCCAAACCCAGGGTCAGGCAACAACAACATCCTTGCAAAAATTATCTATCACTGACACAGACTCAGTTGGCATGAGCAAGATCCGCTCGAGATAGTCTCCTCCGTGGAAACATGCATAGAAGAAGCCGTCACCAAGCTCGAGGCCCGATGGTTGTCTCGCTCAGATATCAAAGCAGTTGGCATCACGAACCAGCGCGAAACCACCATCGTCTGGGACTCGGAAACCGGCGAACCACTCTACAATGCAATCGTCTGGACAGACACCAGATCACAAGACATTGTGGATCGACTCAAACAAGAATCGGGGGCCTCGCGACTGCAGCAGATCTGTGGTCTCCCGCTGTCCACCTATTCATCCTCATCGAAGCTTCTCTGGATGCTTGAGAACGTCCCCAGAGTCCAAAAAGCCTACGAAAGGGGCACGCTGGCTTTCGGCACCGTCGATGCGTGGCTGGTGTACCGACTCAACGGAGGTCCCAAACGGAACGTCTTCGTGTCCGACCCGACCAACGCCTCGCGAACCATGTTCATGAATCTGCAGACCCTCAGATACGACGACTATCTCCTGGACTTCTTCGGCATCAAAGGCAGGGTCCATCTGCCCAAGATAGTCCGCTCTTCGGACACCACGGCCTATGGGACGCTCGCGCATGGCGCTCTAGCGGGCACACCGATCACTGGCTGCCTGGGGGATCAATCGGCGGCGCTGGTCGGCCAGAAGGGGTTCTCGCGTGGAACGGCCAAGAACACCTACGGCACGGGCTGCTTCCTTCTGTGCAATGTAGGCGAGACCCCGGTCATCTCCTCGCACGGTCTCCTGGCAACCGTGGCGTATCACTTCGACGGGAAACCGGTATACGCCCTGGAAGGGAGCATCGCAGTCGGTGGATCCGGGATCAAGTTCCTCCAGAACAACCTGGAGTTCTTCAAGGAGCCCGCAGAAGTCAACGATCTGGCGTTGACAGTCGAGAACAATGGGGGCTGTGTGTTTGTCACTGCCTTCAGCGGCCTCTTTGCTCCCTACTGGATTGATGATGCCCGAGGGACTATCTGTAAGATAAGAACCTCTTCCACTCTACCTCTACAAACCCCTCGCCCCCTTCACCCTTTAAGCCCACCACCAACTAACAGACAAGACAGTCGGAATAACCCAATACACCCAGAAAGGCCACCTCGCCCGCGCCATCCTCGAAGCCACCTGCTTCCAAACCAAAGCCATCCTCGCCGCCATGGAGAAAGACAGCGGCCGTTCCCTCACCGAGCTAGCCGTGGACGGAGGCATGAGCAACTCAGACCTAGCCATGCAGGTAGGTAAAGTCCAACCAAACCGACCATACACTTCTTCCCCCTCCCACAAGCCCTCCCACAAGCCCTCCCCATTTCACCCAAAACCCCCAACGCCCCAGCCACCATCACCATCTAAATAATTGCAAAAGATTCAAGCAGACCTAATCTCCATCCCCGTCTACCGGCCCCAAATGCGCGAGACCACCGCCCTGGGCGCCGCCATCGCCGCCGGGCTAGCCGCCGGCGTCTGGCGGAACTTCACCGAGCTGCGCGAGATCAACCGGGCCAGTGGCAGCGGGGGCACGGTCTTCGAGCCCCGGCCCGGATGTCGCGAGGAGAGCGCGCGGGCGTTCGCCTTGTGGGAGAAGGCGGTGGCGACGAGTCGGGGGTGGGTGGGCGATGACCGTCACCATCGTGGAGCGGGAGAGCTGAAACCAGCGGCGTCGTCGCCGGACAATGTTGGCGTGGATTTGTCTTCGGATGTGAATGGGCTGGTTGTTGGGGGCCAGAATCGCGTGAGTATCGCGACTGCTACCGCTACTGCTACTTCTCCCTCGAAAGCAATGGGCGAGGTCCGGCAGCTCCAGGTCTCTCTGGTCGGCAGCACGTCGGCTGATCTGGAGGGTGCGGATGAGGAGGACCTGTGCCTTGAGTTGCGGAGGGTGGAGATTCTACAGAGGCTGAGGAAGGTGAGGAGGGCTAAAGTTGGGGTTCTGTGATCATGGGACAAGAAATGTCTCTCTTCCACCCCTGGGGCAAGACTCGTTCGACTAGCGTAGAGGAAAGTAAGAGCAGGTTATGAATGAATACAGTTTGCAAAATAGCCGACCGTGTATAGGCCGTAAGACTGCAAGAGATACGGTTCCCTCAATCTTGCAAGTCTGTCGTCATATGAGAAAAGCCTTCCCTCCCTCCCTACCCACTTTACTGTCCCAAACCAGATGTCTCCACCAGAGTCAGACCGCTGTTACTGGTAGCCCTACCTGACGGCTATGCCTTCTCAGCGAGAAGATCCCCATCGGCATGACGCTCAAACACACAGTTCAACTCCGCCGCGGGCGTCAGCGTGACCTCGAACTTCAAAGGCGGGTCCACGACCTGATCCATGCCGTGCGCGGGCAGAGCCTGGATGGCGCGATAGGCCTGCAGGATGCGGACGACGGTGTAGCCCATCTCGATGGTGGCGAACTGCTGGCCGAGACAGATGCGCGGCCCGCCGTTGAAGGGGATGAAGTGCCAGGGTTTGGGCTGCCAGCCGGACAGCCACCGCTCGGGAATCCACTGCGCTGGGTCGCAGTACCCGGGGCTGCCGGGGGGCGGGTAGTTCTCGGGGGCCCGCTGCATAAGGATGGTGGAGTAGATGACGCGGGTGTTGGCGCGGACGCCGACGGGGGAGAGGCCGTCGGGGCCGCCGCCGCGTGGCAGGGAGGTGTTCCTCAGCGAGGAGCGGACGTTGAAGGGCACCACGGGGTACAGGCGCATGGTCTCGTTGAGCACCGCGTTCAGGTACTTCATCTCCTTCAGGTCGAGGTAGCTGGGCTTGCGGCCATCGGGGCCGAGACCCAGACGCGCGTCGATCTCGGCGCGGAGGCGGGAGACAACGTCCGGGTGGCGCGCGAGCTCGAAGAGACAGAAGGAGAGTGTTGCGGCTGTCGTGTCGCGGCCGGCCAGGAGGATGGCCACGAGCTGATCGCGGAGAACCTGGGGATCGCGGGTGAAGCGGGCGAGGGCGTCGAGGAAAGTGTCCTTGCTAGAGAGCTTCTGGTCGAGTTCTTCTGGGGTGAGAGCCAGGACTCGTTCGATGTAGGGTCGCATGAACTCATCCATGATGCGAAGATTCCTGCGGAACTCCTTGCGCGGGATGAGGAAGTTGAAGGGACTGGGGTTTGAGAAGAATATTAGACTTGTTGCTGCTAGCTATTGGTGACAGACAATGGACCATACATACCCCGTTCGAAAGATATCAGCCTGGCAACGCTGCACGTAACGAAAAGCCTCGGCAAAGACGGTGGTCGGGTTATGAAGACTGTTTGTTCCTTGACCTAGAAGGTAATCTGTCGCAGCGTCCAGAGTGTATCTGAAGCACAAAGGAGTGACATCAACAACCTTGCTCTCGCTGGAGGAGGGCCCGCCCGCCAGAAGGGGAATCAGCTTCTGGACATGTTTCTCGAAGAGCTCGGTGTCGACGATGCGCTCGCGAACGAACATGGGGCGGATCAGGTGCCTGGAGCGAGACCAGAGTTCACCGTCGGTCGCGAAGATACTGTCTCCTAAGAACTCCTTCCAATCACGGTGAAATTGCTCCCCCTTGCCATAGTCGGCGAACTGGCCGGTGAGTAGGGCTTTGATGTTGTCAGGGTCTAGTGTGAAGATAACCCGGTTGGAGATTCCCGAGTCAATCTCCACAGTCTGTGGGAATGCCACCCCCGATGCGCCTTTGGCGTTTCTGACAGTGTTGCCCCAGAACTCCAAGTCCTTGAACTTGGTACTGGCAGCCAGGGCTCTGTATATGTGATCGATGGCTTTGATTTGGACCTGTCAGTATTCGCTACAAATGATGCTACATTGTAAGTACGCACCATATGGCAACTTGAGCGGCACTCGAGGGGCCCTGCAGCCAAGTCGAGAGATCTCGACAGAGACCTGGATTTTGCGAAGCAGGCCTGCGATAAAAAGAATCCCCAAGAGGCATAATGCTGCCTTGCCCGGGGTCATCTCGGTCAGGGTTTCCTCAATCATGGTCGCTGTTCGGGGCGTTAACGGCTTCGTTGCTGGGATAAGGTCAAGACGAGCCTGGCATGCGTTGGCAGTGACAGCAGGGCAATATAAAGATTGATCGCCATGAGGACTGGGTGCGGAGTCAGGGAATCATTATAATTGCAACCACCGGCTCTGGCGTGGAATGGTGCAGACATGGTTCTGCGACGGCGATCACCCATTAGTTAGTGTACGGGAGAAGTCTACGTCTTAGCGCGATTCCTGTTTGAGAAATGCTTGCGAACCCCGCGTGTTGAAGCCGATGGGCTCAGGGTCTCATACCCGTTGGCCGAGGCATATTCGATCACAAGCTACTGCTCAGTCGGGGTTGGTCTTCTGGTGGAGGGGGGAAGGACTTCGAGACTTAAGCGTATTCATAGCGAAAAGCACTACATAGACGTTAGCATGGTGTGACATCCCAAGTCCGACTGGCTGGCTGCCTGGACATGTCAGCAGGGCTTTACTAACATGACGAGAAGTAGTCAATTTGCGGAGATTGGCAGCTAAAGTGAGGGTGTGAAGCACCAAGTACTCCGGATTAACAGGAAGTTCAGTGAGTCGTGATTCACGTAGAAGGTAGAGTACGTAGTAGAGTAGACCGGACCTACTAGTATAGCCCTCCTGCCCAAAGGGGAAGTCCCACACATTGCCGCCCGCCAGTTGGCGTAGGCCTATTAGTAAGCTACCGCGCCACATCCCATCCGTCCCATTCTGCATACACGTGACTCAACTGTGGCTGGGGCAAGTGTTCTCGGCGGTGGTGGTTGTCTTTCATCATCAGCCCGCAATGAAAGTCCCTGCGGTCAAGCACCATCCCCAAACTATCACTACCTACTTCTTGTCTCTATTCTTATCTCTTTCATACCTAGAATCCCTCGAATCCCTCGAAATCTCACCAAAGACACAAATACTTAGCTAGTTTTCTTCTACACACTTGGCGTGGGTACGCGCGCCCTGTCAACCCAGCAGTGCGGCATTTAGCACTTATCAAGCCTCTCTTTTCTCCCTCCCTCCCTCCCTCCTTGCCACACCACACCTGACTCGCATTCACTGCGCACTTCATCATGACGACGATGGTTGCAGCAGGCACTCCGCTCGCGGAAGCCTTGAGCAATGTCATCCCTCCGAAATTGGTCGAGATGGGGTGGAGTTCCGATGGCGACGATTCGGCCTTGATCGAATATGTGATTCTGATGTTGGTCAACGGCAAGACCCAGGAGCAGATCGCCGGCGAGCTGTCCAACGATCTCCTTGGCCTTGGTGAAGGTGATACCCAGGCTCTCGAGTTCTCAAGGTGGTTGTTCGAACAGGTTGAGATCCTCAACCAACAGATCAACGGTGGCGGCGCCCCGGCCTTGAGCGACCCGACTTCCGCACAAGCAATCCCTTCATTCGCAGAGCAGGAGGCCGCTGTCCCTCAGCCGATCGGGCTTGAGAACAACGTCCAAGAAGATGGAGACATGGCTATGGTTGACGACGGAACCTTGGCAGGCGACTCTATGTAAGTGTCTTGTTATCTCTGTACCGCCACAAGAATCTGGCTAACTGGAATCTTGAAGACCAACGGGCCCGAAGGCAATGCGCAATGGGCGCCCCGGTGGAAGAGGGCGGATGCTCAACCAAATAAACAGGGCTATGGATCGCGGCGATCGTGGCGACTCGACTCTTCATCGCGTTCGTGGACCCGGTGGCGGACGGATCAACTCTCACGGTCAGAACAACGGAAAGGGTCGGTTCAATCAGAATGGTGGAGGAAGGATGCAGGGCGGCCGCCAGATGAACATGGGACCGATGATGAACATGAGTCAGAATGATCAAATGCAGTTGATGTCTCTTCTAGAAGAGCAGGCACGGATGATGGCACAACTCATGCCTGGTTTCGTCTCCCCCGCAATCAACCCGGCCTTTCAGCAAAATGGGTCCCAGCAGGGCCGTTCATTATTCGATCGCGTTGAACGTCAACACGGCCAGCGGCATCAACGCAACCAGCGCAACAATCGCACAAACGAACATGATAACGATACCGACATGGATATGAAGCCTCAAGGGGAGCAGGACGAGAGCAATACCGATACTATTTGCCGATTCAACCTTCGATGCACGCGAAGGGACTGTCCTTTCGCTCACCAGTCCCCAGCAGCACCGGAAGGCAGCCCGGTCGATATCGCGGACCCTTGTCCGTATGGAGCGGCATGCAAGAATCGCAAGTGCACAGGGCGTCATCCTTCCCCAGCTGTCAAGTCCGCGCACCAGGCCGAGGAGATGTGCAGGTTCTTCCCCAACTGTGCCAACCCCAACTGCCACTTCAAGCACCCTTCCATGCCGTTATGCCGCAATGGTGCCGACTGCACCACTGAAGGTTGCAAATTCACACATCTCCAAACGGCTTGCAAGTTCAATCCGTGTCTCAACCCGAGCTGCCCCTATAAGCATGCCGAGGGTCAAAAGGGTGCCTTCTCCGATAAAGTTTGGACCCCCGGCTCCGGCAAACCCCACGTAAGCGAGAGAAAATTCGTGACGGATGAAGATGGGCAGGAGGAACTGATTAAGCCGGGCGCTACGGACGGCTCGCAGAGCCAGGAGATTGTGACATGATATGGCTTGCGTGCTTTGATGATTGCTTGCACTGCATATGCTCCCTCCACAGTCCTCGGTTCGACATGTACTATGTCCGTGTGAAGGGTGGTTGACGGCGAGGAAGGGCGTTTAAGTTTGCTTTTGACATTATGACCGAATCTCTTACTGGGTTGTAAATAGAATGGGGATATCATGGACCTTTCTCATACGGCGTTTTCCCTAAAAGGACAATATGACACAGCTTGTAGTAACATGATATGATACTTGGTTCACTTCTTTATCAAAATGGTCATACCTTCTTTCGCACATTCGTGATCAATATTGAAGCGGAGAGATTTCACTTCAATCCTAGAGCGCTACTTGTTGTTTGGATCTGGCAACATTGGAGTACACATTGGAGTACAGTAGGTAATAGGGTCAACTGCAGTAATACGTGAGTACAACAAGTCCACTCAGTGAACTTTAGCCCACCGCCTTGTCCTAGAGGGGATTTACCGCCCATCCCGTGCGGGGATACTGCCAGCTCCAATTCCAACCTCTCCATACATATACCCCCAATTGTCGTTCGTCGTCTTTAGTCCCGACATCATCTCCCCTTCAGCCTTGCCCTCACTCGAGATGCGGCTAGCATGCTCCTCAGAAGTCGCACTCAGAGTGGCGCGGGCGCCACTGGTGCGCAGTGGCAATGGGAATCGTTACCTGCATACCAACCGGTATAATGCCGCCGTCATTGGCGGAGGCATTACCGGCCTTACAGCAGCCTACCGGTTGATGCGAGATCCAGCATGCAAAAGGGTCACTCTTTACGAGTCGCAGCCCCGCCTCGGCGGTTGGATGCAATCAGATAAGGTGACGCTCGACTCCGCGGATTCGGGGGTAGGGGACCTCATTCTCGAACGCGGCCCGCGGACCTTACGAGCAGGATTCCCGACATGTTTTCCTCTCCTTGACATGGTATGCTGACAGCCGCATTCGCTTCCATACCAAGTCCAGACCCATCTAATGCACGAGGCAGATGTCTGAGCTAGACTTGCTTGGTGATGTAGTCGTGACAGCGAAGTCCTCCCCAGCCGCTACCAACCGTTATATCTACTATCCCGATCATTTGGTGCGCATTCCTCAACCGCGCCCCGACCAGAGCTTGCTCAAAAATCTCTCGGAACTATGGAACACGGTGACCAAGGAGCCCTTATTTGATGGTGTCGCCAAGGATGTTTTTCACGAGTACTGGGATCCGGCGCCCATGTCCGATCAACGTGACGAGTCGATCGCGGACTTCATCTCGCGTCGTTTCGGCGCGAAGGTGGCGGATAACTTGGTCTCTGCGGTCATGGCTGGCATTTTTGCCGGTGATATCGACCGTCTAAGTGCGCGCACATTGATGGGCGCCCTCCGAATGCGGGAGGAGAATGGAAGCATCTTGAAAGAACTGCTCTTGGACGGGCTGGCTGGACGGAGTTATTGGAAGATGGACGATCTCATGGCCTTGCAGTCTTTGGGAGCTGAAAAGGGCCCTGATTACTGGACATCCCTCAAGTCGCTGCTCAGCGGTGCCAGTGTGTTCACCCTGAAGGAGGGCCTGGAACAATTTCCCCGCGCTATCGCCAAACGGTTGCAGGAGTCTGAGAAGGCCGAGGTCATTATTTCGGCTAACATACGCTATATGATGCACGATTCTTCCACGGACAAAATTATGGTAAGGAGCTGGCCCAGTGCTGTGTGTGTGTGGCATTTGGCCGAAAAAGCTGATGCGGTTTTAGATCGATCGAGGAACAGACGGTCCTCAATCATACGACCGAGTGATCTCTACCATAAAACCGCTTTCTATGGCGAAAATGATTCCTCAGTGGATGGCCAAGAGCCGGTTCTATCCGACTGAATCCGTGAAGCATTTTCGGGCCGACGAAAACAACTATGCCGTAACGGTCATGGTGGTCAACCTATATTACAAGGCCGAAGACAACCTAGACATACCTAGGGGCTTTGGTTACCTCATTCCACGGAGTGTCTCGTATGAACAGAATCCCGAGCTGGCCCTGGGGGTCATCTTCGGGAACGAAACTTCTGTTGGCCAAGATACTGCCGGTAACACCAAATTGACCGTAATGCTCGGTGGCCACTGGTGGGACGGCCTGCCCAAGTCGAGTCTACCCAACCATGACCAGGCCTGCAGTCATGCTCGTTCTGTACTACAGAGGCACCTCAAGATCACCGCCGAGCCGCTCGAGGCGAGGAGCCACCTCCACGTAGATGCCATCCCACAGTATACTGTCAACCATCTTGATCGCATGCATGCCCTCTCCCAAGCGGTCCGGAAGGAGTTCCACCACAGGCTGACGCTGGCTGGCTCGTGGTACGGGACCAGCGGAAATGGTGTCCTTGACTGTGTGCGACAAGGCTATCTGGCCGCTTCCTATGGGGTGGGTCGGAAACTCACGGTCGGCCAGACGTTGAGCCCCTGGAAAGGCTACAACTACGAAAACTGGGAGTTGGAAGGCGGCATCGTGACTTCACCCGTGCGATTCGCCGACATCGGGAAGTCGGAGCGCCGATGACTTTAGAAATGCTCTCCATTCTTCGCTGTTGCATGCTACTATGTCAGAGCGTGGCCGTTTACTGAGGAACAAGGCTGATTTGATAGTGACAGATATCCACATAGGTCATGTGGAGGTATATAGACTTCCGGTAAACAGACCAGCAAGTTCAATTTGGAAATAAGATGTGAACAGGGACGGTAGGGACTAGATATGCTTTGTAATAATACATTGTGCAGCTCCCCCCGCAGACCGAAATTGGGGGTGATCAGCCGTGAGAGCGATGTCTGTCTCAAAAAAGCCGTGGGAGATTGTTCATGCAAGCCGACGAGCCCTGAGGAAGTTCCGTGATGGTATCATCCTCACACTCCCAAGCGAGGAGTCGGGAGAGTGGACATCGGCCCAGCTTGAGTTTAGTTAAGCTGCAGGATGACGCCACATCGGCATTCTGTGGAAGGCGGCCATAGACAACTCTTATGGGTCCCTCATTCGGAGGTAAGGACCGCGATCGTGGTACTTGGTGACAAGTAGCTCAACGATTCGAGGTCTTATGAGTCTGGTAATCATCAATCGCCATGGCGCGGCCCTTCAGACCTTCTCACTTTCCGCGCCCTTCTCTTCTGCAGAAGCGTCTCTCTTATCCCCATTGGCATCAAACCCCAGCGCATCGAGCTGCCGAACGAGTTCCTGGATCTTGATGACCTTCTCAAGCTGTTCGGGCAGCAGAGCCTCGCCTTGGTTCTTCTTGTCGCGCAGATCGCGGGCCTGCCTCAATTTCTTCTTCAGGTTGCGGGCCTTCTTTTCATTCTCCGCTTCGGGGTCCAGTGTCTGCTCTGACTCGGTGGGCTGCTTGCCTTCCGCTTCCTTCTCCGCGCCGCCGTTGGGTGTAGTCGCAGTCGCAGCAGCAGCGCGCCAGTTTTCAATCTGCGTCACGTCCTTGGCTGCGCCCGGTGAATCCTGACCGGTCGCCTTGGCCTTCTTCCGCGCCTCGCGACGTTTGGCGTTCTTGTTGCTGGCTGCGGTGCTCGATTTGTTGGCGTCGGAGTCCTCGACGGGCTTGAGGCCTTCGGCGCCCGGCACACCGCCGCCGCCGGTCTTGCCGCGGTTCTTCCAGGCTTCGGCCGCGCGGTTCTTGTAGAGTTCGACATCCTCGGGGGGACGGTAGCCCGGTCGGACGCGGATCTCGCGACGCTTGGACCCATCCGCGCGGGTGGAGGAGGGGATATAGCGCTCCCCGGTGGTTTCGTTGGTGGCGATGCCGGATGAGGTGACGCCCCCGGTCTTGTTGGTTGCCATTTTTGGGGGGGTAGATGGTGGATGGCTGAGGGTGGGAGCGGCGTAACGAAGATTCTCAGACCCTCAGACCCTCAGTCCAATGAAGGTGGTGGGTGGAAAGAGAGAGGGGTCGGTCTGTCTAAAGGATTGCTAGATATAAATGAGTGATATCCCTAGTCCTTCGATATTTTGAGGGCGAAGGGCAGGATATTGAGACGATGCCCGAATTGTTGTCTGTTGTCAATTAGTGTAGATGTGTAGATGAAAAAGATGTGGATGTGGAATGAGCCTGCAGTGATGAACATGGATGAATTCCAATTCATGCGTGACGGGCGGGCGGGAGAGGCTCTGGGCACTGGCCAATCAGGGATCCGGTGTTTCCCGCTGCTGCTTTTCGTCTGAACTTGTCCGAACGGCGACGGGATTCTTCAACCTCATTCCCTCCTGGTTACGCTACTTCCCCACGTTTTCGCTCCTCTCCCACTTCCACCTCCGTTTCCATCTACAATCCCAGCACAATGGCCGGCGCTGTAAGTGTCTTCCGCAACTTGATCGCCAGGACCGCTGCAGGTGCTCCTGGTGCCCGTGGTTCCCTGGGCTAACTGCAGGGTGTCTCCGGATCCAGTTCACTACCACTCTCTACCGGTATGTCTTCCTCCCTGTCGGGCCCTTAATTGACCCCTACTAACCACAATTGATTGCCATAGGAGTCTGTTCCAGCGCAACGCTGTTTACTTGACTGCCATCTTTACCAGTGCCTTCGCTTTCGAGCTGTACGTCTAGCCTCTCTCTCTCCCGTCCTCCCACCCCGGTGGGAAACAACCGTCGCAGGCCATCAAGCACGGGCTAATCACGACTTCTTCGGAACAGGGCTTTCGACACCGCTTCCAACCGCGTCTGGGACTCTTTCAACCGCGGCGTATGTTCTTCCCTGCAGACCCCTTCCGGATATAAGGTTCTTAACTGACGGGGTTACTCTCCGATTCGCGCCCACAGCGTCAATGGAAGGATATCAAGCACCGCTACATCAACCAGGCCGACGACGAGGATGACGAGTAAATATGACGATCCTATCGAGTGTTTTGTGCCGCATTCACCTAGTGGTGGTGGGATAGACCAAGTGCTGGAGGGTAGAGATATCCATTCCCATGTTATTTTACCGAGATCGGAGGAAAGAGGGGAATCGGGATCCTCCACGGTGTTTCTTGTACGAGATAGTCCTTTATTTTTTTGATTCGGAAGAATGAGCTGTACCATTGCGTGCATTTCCCTTAATCCGACGCTGCCCGGTATCAGATTGACATTGAAAGGGAGACAGACTGCGGTCAAGTCGCGCCAAGCCGCATTGGTTCTGTAGATTCAATAGTGGTTAGAGATCTCAGGCTTTTCCCCCTCCTTCTTTTCCCAACACAAAACACATTCCAACGAAAATAGCCTCTTTCATTTTCTTTTGTTCTTTGGTCAGGTTGTATTCTTTACCTGTTCTGAGTCTGGACTGGAAATCATATTCTAGCAGGCGTTGAATTAAATTCTGTTGTTTCTGGATTGATCCAAGCGGAGCCAACACCTGGCAGCTCTTTCTTCCCCACCAAACTGTGACATCGAACTTGGCTACTTCACCACCACGAGTATTCCTACTACCAACTCATTCCCTCATTAACCACTTACCCTCTCAACCACAACCAAGCGACTCTGTCTGAAATCCTTAAACTTCCCCACCCTCCCCTCCATCTTCCAAAGGTTGGTCAGTCATCATTCTTCTGTTCCTTTTCCCCGTTCCTCTTTTCTTATCCAGTCATTTTCATCATTGACGGACCTGTTATCGGCGCCCGACTAAGTTGAGCTCGCAGGCCGCATCGAAGATTTATAAGCCCGCCACCAACGAAACCGGGGGGGAAAATCACAGCCCACCTTCGAGCTCTCGTCTCAACAACTTTCGAACCCCCCAGTCACGTTCCGTAACCCTTTTTACTCCCTATCTAGAGCGCCGGATGGGTGTCGCGCTCGCCGTGCAACAGCGATAAATGATGCTCACGGAATGTGAGAGGTTTCTCAGCGAACGCCTCCTGCGGCTTCCCGCCGAACACAACAACCGCTATGGACCCCAAGCCGAGAGAGAGCTTCTCGAGGTGCTCTTCCGCTCGCTGACCGGCCAGAATGAAGAATACCTTCGACAGTTATTCCCCAACGGCTTGCCGCCCGGGCCCTGGAAGCTGGCAGAGGCCCAGGGCGCCGAGGAAGGTGCGGAGTATACCGAGGCGGCGCGGGGCAAGCGCTGCGGCCATATCTTCAGGGCGGGCGAGGCCACCTACCGCTGCATCACCTGCGCCATGGACGACACCTGCGTGCTGTGCAGCCGGTGCTTCGACGCCTCCGACCACACCGGCCACCAGTACCAGATCTCGCTGTCGTCGGGGAACTGCGGCTGCTGTGACTGTGGAGACGAGGAGGCCTGGCGCCTGCCGTTGTTCTGTGCGATCCACACCGACAGCGAGGACAAGAAGAAGAAGGGGAAGCAGAGGGCCAAATCACAACTGCCGCCGGATTGGGTGAAGGCCATCCGACTCACCATCTCGCGCGCCCTGGATCATTTCTGCGACGTCATCTCCTGCTCGCCCGAACAGCTGCGACTGCCCAAGACTGAGGAAGGGATCAGGAAGGATGAGGAAGCGTCCCGGCTGCGTCCGGGCTGGTACGGGCCCGGTGACGAAGCGGAGGAGGAGCCCGAGTACGCCCTTGCCCTTTGGAACGATGAGAAGCACACCATCAAGGACGTCGCCACGCAGGTCACGCGAGCTTGTAGGGAGACCAATCGCTTCGGATTCGAGCGTGCCCACGAGACCAACGACATCGGACGCAGTGTCGTCAAGTATTCCCGGGACCTGCCGCGACTGCTGGACGTGTCGAAGATCATCGAGCACATCAGGGTCACTGTCACTATCCGATCCGCCCGCGATACGTTCCGCGAGCAGATGTGCGCCACCATCGTCGAGTGGCTGCTGGATATCTCGGGATGTAGCGTCGGGGATGATAACGAGATTCTGCGCCACATCATCTGCGAAGAACTGCTTACGCCGTGGAGGCGTGGTAGCGGTGCCTACAATGCGGACATCGGGTTGAAAGGCATCGATGACCACCAACAGGACGAGGCGTCTCCATGGCGCACGGTCATGCTCACGATATCCCCCCAAGTCAACGTTGTACTGGCTGCAGCTGGCGACGACGATGACGATGATGAGGATGTCAATTCGGGCAATGAGCAGGAAGGTGTCAATGACGAGGAGGAGGCGGAAGAATTCGAAGAGTACCTGCGTGCAGCGGGCGAGACCAACGAAGAGGAAGATGATGATGACATGGAACTCGAAATGAACCGACTCCGGGATGAGGTGGACGACGATAATGATATGGTTATGGGCGACGCGGATGACGCTCTGGATATCGCTCAGACCATCCTAGGACTCGCTCAGCGGGAACAACAGCGGGAACAAGAGCGCGCCCGCCAGCAGCAGCAACAGCAAGGTGAACAGGGGGAGCGGCAGTCACAGGAGCTGCGAAGGCAAGAGGCGCAAGAAGGGGTGCAGAACGGGTCAAACCAGGAGGATTCGCAACCCGCCGTCAACGAGCAGGCCCCCAATGAACAGCACGAGCGACCGCCGACTTCCCTTGTTCCTATCCCCAAGACACCGTCAGGGGTGGTTCGACCATCGCCGGCGAAAACGCCTATTCATTGGCAGTATCGATCTCATGCTGCGGTGGAAGGGCAGGGTGTGCCGGTTTACGAGGACTTGTCGCAGCGCACTCGTCTCGACTGGATGATTCTCTATGATCTCCGACTCTGGAAAAAGACTCGTACCGAACTCCGCGATCTCTATATCGGCACCGTTGTCAATGTTCCTCAATTCAAGCGGATCATGGGTCTGCGCCTGTCAGCCCTCTACACGGCGCTCGCGCAGTTGTACCTGATCGCAGACAGAGAGCCTGATCACTCCATTGTCAACCTTTCCTTGCAGCTTCTGACCACCCCGTCTATTACAGAGGAAATCCTCCTACGTGGGAACTTTTTGACCAAGGTCATGGCCATTCTGTACACGTTTCTTACGACAAGGCAGGTCGGTGAACCTCATGAAGTCAATCCCAACGCAACTCTGGCATTTGACGCCGGGTCTGTCACCAACAGGCGTCTGTATCATTTCTTCTTGGATCTACGGTACCTGCTGCAATCCGAATACGTCCAGAATCGCGTGCGCGCGGAAGAACAGTACCTGTCTCAGTTCCTGGATCTTGTCAAGCTCTCGCAAGGTATATGCCCCAATGTGCGTGCTGTAGGGGAGCATGTTGAGTACGAGACCGACGCTTGGATCAGCGCGTCCGTCCTCATGCGAGAGATCAACCGCCTGTGTCGCCAATTTTGCGAGGCCTTCCGTAACCCCGAGATCGATGGAGGTGCAAAGCTGCTGCGAGCCATCCGATCAGCCACCATCTCCGCTGTGGCTCATTCATACGGATTGGACCTTAAGCGTTTCAGCCAAGCCGAGATCAAGGATTACGTGTCTTTCAAAACGCTGCCTCCCTTCGATTTCGAGGTCAACCAGGAACATGTTCCACGATACCGGGTGGTGGACTTCGTCGTCGAACGTGGCTGGATGAGTTTCCACCATGCCCTCCATTACACGCTGTCCTGGTTGCTGGAATGCGGTCGTAATGTAAGCGGCGCCGTCATGCGCAATGTGCTCATGGACGCTGCGCAGGCCGCAAATGACCAATACATCCACGACTCACAGCTGAACTCCGAAGATTTGCTCCTGGCAATGTTCGATTATCCCGTCAGAGTTTGCGCCTGGCTGGCACAGATGAAGGCTGGCATGTGGGTTCGCAATGGTCTCAGCCTTCGGCATCAGATGTCACAATATCGGGGAGTCTCATCCCGTGATTTTGCGTATTATCGCGACATCTTCTTGCTTCAGACTGCCCTGGTCACCTGCGATCCTAGTCGGGTCCTTGCGTCCATCGCGGAACGTTTCGGCATGGTGGACTGGATGAACCGGGATTACAGCCCCCGGAGCGTCTACGAGGACAACCAGATCGTCGACGTGGCCGAGGAGTTCGTCCACCTGTTGATTATCCTCCTGACGGACCGTACCTCGCTCACCGCCATCGACGACAGCGAGAGCGCAACTCGGGAGAGCATCATCCGTGATATCGCGCATGTCCTTTGCTTCAGGCCGCTGTCTTTCTCTGACCTGTCCACACGGCTCAGCGATAAGCCCCTTGACTCGGATATGTTCCAGGATGTGCTTGAGGAGGTTGCCAAATTTCGGGCACCCGAGGGGCTGAACGATACCGGTACCTTCGAGTTGAAGCCGGAGTATCTTGACCTTATTGATCCGTACAGCGCTCATTACAGCAAGAATCAACGGGATGAAGCGGAGTCCATTTACAAAGCCTGGGTGGCCAAGAAAACTGGCAAGAAAGCGGATGACGTGGTGTTTGAGCCCAAATTACGCCCCATCACCACCGGAGCTTTCTCCGAGCTTCATCGCTTCACCCGAACCATGGTCTTCGCTCAGCTTGTGCACCACTGTCTGGACTATGTGGTGTCGTTCCAGGCGGGTACTCCGCATATCAAACCTACTCGGATTGAGACTTTCCTTCATGTGGTCCTGCATCTGATTCTTGCCGCCTCGCTGGAGGATAAGAGCGACGAGGATGAGATGTCCGACGGCTCGCCGGCATCCTTCATTTCTCACGCATTGAACAAGGTTCGACACTCGACGCAGGCTGGTCCAGTGACTATCGTGGGTCTCCTTGAGAAGATTTCCGTGATATCCGATTTCAAATCATGCGGAGCCAAGATCCGGCATATACTCAAGCAATTCTGGCAGAAGCGTCCCGAGGCCTATGCCTCAGCCACCGCTTCGCTGAACTTCCCCTTTGACAGGGTTGACACCAGCACTCCTGCTATCGACAATGACGTTGAGAAGGAGACCAAGAAGAAGCAGGCTCTAGAAAGGCAGGCCCGGGTCATGGCCCAGTTCCAGCAGCAACAGCAGAACTTCCTCAACAGCCAAGGTGAATTTGACTGGGGCGAGGAAGACTTCAGTGATCTCGAGTCGGAACCCGAGACTGCGCCCGAGACGAAGCTGTGGAAGTATCCTAGTGGCACGTGCATCCTCTGCCAGGAGGAGACCAATGACTCGCGACTCTACGGCACATTTGCCCTCATCCAGGACAGCACCATCCTCCGTTGTACTGATGTGTCGGATGCGGACTGGGTGCGGGAGGCAATCAGGACACCAGCGAGCCTGGACAAGTCGGCCGAGCATCTTCGTCCTTTCGGAGTCGCTGGTGAAAACCGCACGACCGTCCGCCGACTGGACTCGACGGGTGGCGAAGTCGTCAGCGAGAAGATTGGACTAAGCAAAGGCTTCAAGGCCCATAACACGAATCCGGGGCCGGTGACGACCGGCTGTGGCCATATCATGCATTACCACTGCTTCGAGGTCTACCTCACTGCTACTGGTCGTCGTCACCATCAACAAGTCGCTCGAGCCCACCCGGAGTCGCTAGCGCGCAAGGAGTTCGTCTGCCCTCTCTGCAAGGCTCTCGGAAATGCTTTCCTTCCCATCGTCTGGAAGGGTAAGGAAGAGTCGTATCCGGGAGCTTTGGGTACCGCTGTCTCGTTTGACGAGTTCATTAATGTCGAGCTCAAGTCCATTCTCTCGCAACCCCGCAACTACGCATTACTTGCGGAGAGCAACAGCAACCCGCAGGCTCTAGCGTACCAGGAGCTCTTCGTGAACTATCTGTCCAAGACCTTGGTCCCACCGCTCGCTTCGAAGTTGGACAATCTCCCATCCCCTCCCTCATTCCCGTCGACTCCTCTTTCCATGCCAACGGTCAGATTACCCATGCCTGGTCTCTTCCCTGCGGAGGATCCTTCTGCCACCAGCCCGCTTCAGGCGTCCTTCAGTCCGATCGAGAACCCGCTTTCCGAATTGTTGCAGATCTATCAGAGGCTGAAGCAGACTTTGCGGGTCAACCACATCCCATCCACGTTCAACCATGTTCCTGGTACACTGGAAAGCAGTGACCTGGTGCATACCGACTCGCTGTTCCAGAGCTTTGGCTACAGCATCGCGGCTGTGGAGATAGCGCAGCGGGGTGTCGCTTCGGAACCGGGCTCGACCCTGCTGGACAAGATCCCTCAGCTGACACTGACGCATCTGCGCATCCTCGCCGAGACGGCCTTCTCGTATGCGGCGGTCGGATCACTACAGCATGGCGATAGCCCGCATAATCTCAGTGCGGACGAGGTGCACGAAACGCACCGGCAGAAGATCTGTCAACTGTTCATTGGTCACCCCTACCTCAGTGGTACACCTCTATTGAGGGAGAGGCGCGAGATTGAACCGCTCCTGGGCAAGGATACGTTTGTGTTTTTGGCCGAGTGCTCGGTTTCGCTTCTGCCGACCGTTCCCATTGATATGCGTCATTTGATCCAGATGTGTTATGTGGCCGAAATCGTCAAGGTCGCCATCACCTACATTCTCTGGCCTTCGGGGCTGCAGGAAGAAGTGGTTCAGCATGGCGATGCCAACTACATGCCGGCGCTTGATGAGACGGACCCTCGGGCCGACTTGAGTCGCCACTTCTTCAACTCCATCGTCACCGAGCTGAGAACCAATATCGGTCAGGAGGAGATCACGTCGTTCCCAACCGAGGGTAACTACGTGGCGGACGGAAGCGCCGTGTCGCGGCAGGTGGCGTTAAACCTGCGCCGGCTCATTTCCAGCTACGCATTGACCTTCCTTCGCAAGGTGATCATTCTTCTTCACGTTCAGCACGGGGTCGAGTTCCCCAGCACGGAATTCAACGATGTTGACGCTCCAGAGCTTGACCGCTTGACCAAGCTCTTACATCTGCCGTCTCTCGACGAGATCTTCGGATCTGTCAACGCTTCGCGCAACCGCGGCAGTGTGTTCGACTCGGTCATCTCGGGCTGGATCCACCACTGGAATGTGTCGCGGCCCGGGCTGACGTTCGGCTACCACACGTTGTGGCCGAGCCTCCCTCACCCGGGGATCTTCGAGTTGATCGGGCTGCCCAAGTACTACGACAATTTGATCGACGAGGCTAACCGACGGCGCTGCCCGAACTCGAAGAAGGAGCTGACCGATCCCTGCATCTGCCTGTTCTGTGGTGACATCTTCTGCTCGCAGGCCGTGTGTTGCATGGACAAGAGCCAGAACTTGGGCGGATGCAACCAACACGTTTACAAGTGAGTTCCTCCTTGCTTCCTCTTTGGTTATATACAAACTAACTGGATGTCTATCAGATGTGGTAAATACATCGGTCTCTTCCTCAACATCCGCAAGTGCATGGTGGTCTACCTACACAACCGCAGCGGTTCCTGGCACAATGCGCCGTACCTGGACCGCCACGGCGAAGTGGACCCGGGCCTCCGGCGTAACCGTCAGTTGATTCTGAACCAGAAACGCTACGACCGCTTGGTTCGCGACGTGTGGCTCTCGCATGGGATTCCAACGATGATCAGCCGCAAGCTGGAAGCGGATATCAACAATGGAGGATGGGAAACGATGTAAGAATGTATCAAGGGGATGATATGATGTATTTAGGGAAGTGACGGTGCGCGGATACAGTGTGACTTAAGTGACTTATGGTGTTTTTATTCGTGGGATGTGTCAGCGACGGCGATGGTGATGGACTAAGCTGCTAAGCTGCTGTTCCGTCCTATGTGCATGGAACTTTTTCCTGGAGATGTGTGATGTTTGCTGATGCATGGGGGAAAAGTTTGAGCTAGTTGGTGGGTGCGGGGTTGCTGATGGGAAATAATACAAATAGCATTTTCCTGGACATATACTGTAACTACTGGTTGGTGTGGGCGATGTGCGGTGGGTGCTGTTGTAAGTGCTGTACTCCGTAACTCAGTCTGGATCGCATTGAAAGCAGTCTACGGAGTGTTCACTATCCATTTCCGGGTATACAGTCAAAAAAAAAAGAACCCTAGGGAAAGAATCAATCCCCAGCCCCAAGCCCACCCCAGGACCCATAGTTAGTTATGACCTCCAACCAGTTTTAGCAACAAGATTGCACTTCACTTTGTGTCTGCTCTCTGCAATAATGCAATGAAAAAAAAAAAGTGATTGATTGACATCCATCTCCTAATAAGAATCCAATCCCAATGCTCGGAAGCTGGAAATCGTGGGACCACCCAATCAACTTCTGGTGACTGATCCCCACAGCCCAAAGTCCAGACAGCAGCGCATCCTTGGTTCGGGCGATGAAAGTCGGGGCTCTTGGGCTGCGATACATGTGGTTGGTTGGGGACGGGGGTTATTGGATCCATGGATCCATGGATCGGGGGGAGACAAACAATACAGTACTAATAATTAACTTGTTTTCTGGGCAGTGGGCAGGAGGTTGGTCTGGTCTGCTTTTTACAATGTGTTTCAGGTTTGGATTGTTTTGTTGGATTGTTTTGTTGGAATTGTTGGAATTGTTGGAATTGTTGGAGGATTGCACTATGTAGGAACAATACAATGGTCTTTGTGTGGACTTTTTGTTGTTTCAGATTCATGGAACTGTATGGACAATGGGAATCAGGGTGAAACAAATTGCAAGTGACTCTGTGAGTGCAACGCAACAAGAAAAAGAAAAATCAAACTGGTATCAAAAGTGTAAAACTGTAAAACCGATAATCATCATGATAAACAAATCACCGCTCGAGGGAGGTATTTTCCTTGAGGCAAATGGTAATGGTAATGGTAATGGTAAACGCAAAGGCAAAGGCAAAGGCAATGGCAAAGCCAAACCGCACCCCACATCACTCTCCGCCAAATCAGAAGTCAAGAGGCGAGGCGAGGCGAGGCAATGCTTAAGCAATATACGCCTGGCCGGAGGCACTCAACCCGTCCCCGTTCAACAGATAGCCCTCGGCGCACATGAAGTACGCATAGCGGCCGACGCCACTCTGGCCATCGAGCCAGGGGACGACCTCCTCGAGGAAGGAGGCGGCCTCCTGGGTGCCCTGGCCGGCACCGACGGCGCTGTTGAGGGCGAACTCGGTGACCCAGGTCTCGTCGAGGTCGTACTTGTCGGCGAGCGCCACGGCCTTGCCCACGAAGGTCTTGAAGTCGGCGGCCGAGTCGCCGTACCAGTGCACGGCGAGCACGCTCACGCCACAGCTGCCGCCGCAGCCGGACAGGAAGTTCTCGGCCCACGCGAGGCCCGTGTCGGCGCCGACGCCGTTGGTGACGGCGGGCGTGACCAGCTTGGCCTTCCCCTTGAACGGGGTAATGTACTTCTGGTAGGCGGACACGGCCGCCGAGGAGGACATGGCGGCCTGGCCGCTGTTGTCGGGCTCGTTGAAGCCCAGGATGTACTTGCTGCCGCTGTTCAGGGCCGTCTCGATGGCCGTGAACCACGTCCCGAACATCTTGCTGCCCCACAGCATCGGCACGTACTCCACGTGCGAAGGCAGGCTGCCGTCGCTGTACATGTTCCAGTCGTAGCCCCAGGTCACCGTGCCGCTGTGGGCCAGCGTGGTCACCGTGCTGGCGCTGTTGTAGGCCGCGCCGCGCTTGCCCGAGGTGCTGTTGATGCTGCGCTGCTCGAGGGTGACGTGCGGGTGGTTGGCGCCGGTGTGGCGGTTGGCATGGATGTGCGAGGGCATCGCCAGCGCGGTGCTGGCTACGCTGCTGGCGATGAGGAGGGCTTTGGTGAAGGAGACCATTTTGCTCTTTTGTTTTGGAGGGTTGGTAGACTGAGAAGACCGGTTCTCGAGTTCTTAGGAGGGCGTGGTATGGCTACTTGGAACTCAAGTAGCGCTTAGGATAAGGAATGGATGAACAGAACCGTGCACGGCACAGGTATTTGTTCAGCAGGTGTCAAATGACAAAGGAATGACTGGGTACTGAGGAGTGATCAGTATACTGAAAAGAAAAAGAGAGAGAGAGAGCAGAACCGAGGGAAAGAGTCGAGGGATATATACCCACGAAAGAAGAGGGGAAAACTAGCCATTAGGGCTGGGCTTCCTTCCTTCCACCAGGCGAAACGCCCAGGACGGGGATCCAGTCAAAGAACAATAACAAATAGAGAGAGAAAAAAAAAGGTACCAAACACAAAAGCAGAAAAGGAAAAGGAAAAAAAAAAAAAAAAAGCAAAAAGAACAAAAACGAAAGTGTTTCATCTTGGCGATATTCATCCATTGGGGTCTTTGATAGGTCTATGCAGAGGGTCTGTCGGGTCTGGGTACCTGAACCACAACCACAACTCTACCCTCTTCTCCCCTGCATCCTTCACCGCGGCCAACGGGGGGCCGATCCGTGGAACGTCATCGGGTGGAAGATTGGCCTGTGCATGATTGATCTGACTGGCCGACCGACCATGTTGTGCTGGTTCTGCTTTTGTGGTTGGGGGAAGATTGGGGGGGTTCCTGCAGGCGAGCTGCAGTTGAGTTTTGTGCCCTGAGTCTTTCTACCCGTTTGACAGCTGGAGCTGCTGACGGGATCTAGATACCCAACAGCAACAACAATAATACTGTCTCTTTGCATCACTTTGGTTCCTACGAGAACAATAACTGACCTGACCGATAGAATGACCAACGGACGAACTGTCAGTCATTCAGAGTGGGATGGGGCGTTCAGTAGCGCTACTTGCACGCTAGTCGATTTAGTGAATTTAGTGGCGGAGCTCCAACGAACGCCTCTGCTGCTGTTGTGTTGCAGTCTTTCTTTCTCCCTTTGCTGTTCTCTGCTCCACTTTGCGCCCGGCTTTCTTTCTCTCTCTGTGTGTGTGTGTGTGTCTGTGTGTCGGTCTCTATTTCCACAGGGCAGCCCTAGTCCAGTCCACCACATCCATTCCAAGTCTTCTCATCTGATCCATCACTCCGTGGTTATTCTTGTCTCTCACCACCACCACAACCTCTCAGGAGTACTCCTGAATCCTGCTCACCCTGAAGTATTTCCTGAGCAAGGGTCTGCGATCATTCCAACAATAACATACATAGCCAAGACACAGCTCCGAACGGGGGCCAGGGGAAGCTCTACTTGGTTGCCTGGAGCTGCCTCGATCTCTCCGTGTCGTTCGCAGTCACTCCTTTGTGTGCAGAGGAATCCCTGGCGACGCCGGGTTGCGTGGCTCAAATCAGGCCATCTGGAGCATATCGTATACGAGGGACTGTAGAATAACTCCGTGTTGTAGATGGTGTACAGTACAGTGACAGTGACAGGAGATGCAGTGCCATGCTGCAGCTTCAGGAATGGTAGACTATCAATCAATCAATCAATAATCGTCAATGTGGCGAATGTATCCCGTCTCTCTTTCTCCGACGACCGTTTACAGTAGGTCAGCGAATGTAACCTTCCTTCTTTGTTGTTTGCGCTGCGTACCCACCACTCTTGTATGTCTTTGATGGTCTATACAGAGTACTACTCCCGTACACCGTCCACAACCCACGTACACCAACCCCCAACCCTAAAACCCAGACCAGACCAGACCAGACAAAGAGTATCTATCCAGTTCCCACTTCCCAATTGACTTTCCCTCGACAAGACACTAAAGAGTCTCCACTTACACGCGATAATCCTCGTCTCCGCCGTCAACAACCCATCCCCCCACTCCAACTAAACCACAATCATCCCTAGCACTAACACCTTCAGTAAAAGCAAACCTGAACCCAGCAGTGCACAACCCACCAACTGGCAATCCAGAATATCCGCCCACGGCCCAATTGGGGGTCCAGACCTAGACCCAGACTACCGATAGGTTTTTTTTTATTTATTTTTTTTCCTTCTCTCTTGTTGTGTGGTGTTTCACGTTCCAGCGGAGGGCGCCAATGGGGTTGCTTTCATTGGGTGTGGGTTTTGGCTGTTGGCTGTTTCGGTTCTTCTTCGACGTTCTTTTTTGTCCTTCCCTTCACCGGCTGAACTTAACTGACTGCGCTTGTCCTGTACTCATAGGTGTGAGTAAAAGCAAGAATTTCTGGGTGATACACCATGCCCTCGTAGTGGCTTATGCTCAGTCTTAGCCCAGGTGGGCGGTTCGGTCTCCGACTCTACAGCATCCCAACACTACACCAGTACAGCACGTCAATAAACCAAAAGCGCCATTGACCACCAACCCCTCTTCCCCGTCCCTAATCCCGCGATGAATATCAATATCAATGATTGTCATCCTAGGTCTACATGTACTGTACAGGTGCAGGGTTCCTCCGTAGGTACGATAGATACGATAGGTGGAGTACCTCGAATCTTCCCAGTTCGTCCCCCAATACAATTGACTCGTCGCCTTGCACGGTCTATGAGTATCTAGACGTTACTATCCCCATCCTTGCACTGTACAGCACATAATGTTATAACGTCAGTGAGAATCTCCCCGATAGTTCCGGTCCGGTCAAGCAAGTGGAGTGTAGTTATCACCTTGTACTGTACCGAGTCCAGTACATCACTTCAGCTTCCTTGATCCAGGAAAAATCCCGCAGGAGGAGAAGAGGGGTACGAGAGGTGGGGAGGGGAGGGGGTGTTGTTGGTACATCAGCCGGGGTGTGGAAGCAGGAGTGATTTTAGTTGGTAGTTAGTTAGCCGATTGAGATGATGACTCAATTGATCTCTTTCGGAGTGTCGGATAGAGAAGGCCCTACTACCCGTAGATGAATGGGAGAGGGAGAGCTTTGATCTACTGTGTACTATGCACATATGAGTATTCTATTGCATACGAGTACATTGTACTTGTACTTGTACTGTGTCTACCGAGGTCTGGTTTGGAACACGGCTGCGGAGAGGGTCGGGGTCGGGGTCTGGCTGGGGAATCATACAGACAGACAGCTGTGCCGATAGATATAACATTTCCCTTTTTTTTTTTTTTTTTTTTTTACAATCTTAAGAAAAGCAAACTGGCTTACCTCGGGATCTTGATATTGCCATTGTGCTGACTGTGTTGATTGACGATTCTGAGTCAAGTGGCTGGTTGGTTAGTCAACTTGAGTAGATTGATTATTGAAGGATATTGAATATACAGTTTGGTCTCCTTGACCGCCCTTCCTGGAGCTGGGTTCTTCTCATCTCGGTCTCTGGTTCGATCTTCAATTCCACCACCGGGGTGGTTTGTCGGTTTGGGAGGCGACTGATATCCTCCTGCGCCTCAGACTATAGCTTCTCACAATCCAGTCCTCATGCGTACAACGTTCTTACCGGTGCTCAAGGGATCAAGAAGTGCTTGCTGTCTTCGCATCGTCGAGAATTAGCTAGCTAGCTATTTAGGGCTGGTCTTGCTTCCATCCCTTTCCTCTGTCAAAATCTGTCAAAGATGACGGGCCAGATATCCTTTCAGCATTACAAATAGTAGTACATACAAACAGACAATCCTCCATCCTCCGCTGGTAGGACTCTTGTCTCCCCTAGTTGCTCACGGTAGATGTTGAGTAATTGTGGTTCGTCCCTCATGTCTAGTATACAACCCACCCACCCTCAACCTTGAAACGCCATCCCGTCCATCCCTTGGTTTACACCGCTGTACAGTAAAGAAGCTGCTGCTGTTAATGCGATTGCCTTTATCATTCAGGCCCCACCCATCTCGGTATCTTCGGGCTCGGGCATGCTATGGTGTCCGTTGGTCTGGGCAAACCCAGCCTCCGTCGCGGTCGTTGCCATCGGAGTTGCATCCTCAGTGCCCGCCAGTTCGGCCGGCGTGTTGGGGTCAGAGATCGAACCCCCGTAGCCGTTCAGCACGGTGCCATTCGTCTGCGCGCCGTTGGTCGTCGGGCCATGCCCATCGCCGGCGGTGCTCGCCTCCTCCCAGACGCGAACGGTCCCATCCAGCCCGCAACTGACCATCAGCCGCGCCCCTCCGAGCGAGCACGTATCCACCCCCAACACCACGCCCGTGTGGCCCTCGATGCGCTGCAGGACCTGCTTGCTCACCACGTCCCAGCACAAGACGGCACCGTCCTCGCTGCCGCTGACCGCAAAGGCATACACCGGCATCCCGCTGCCGCTGCCGTTCCCGGACTCTCCGCCGTACGTGCCAAACCCGCCCTGCAGGCTGTACTTCCGGTTGCTGTGACCCTGGTAGGTCTTGATGCACCGGCCGGCCACGTAGTCCCACAGTCGCACGCAGTCGTCCAGCGTCCACGCCAACACGTACTTCCCGTTCGGGGAGAACTTGACCGCCGTGACGGGCGGGTTGTCCTCGTGCACCAGCGTGCGCAGACACTGGCCCGACGCCGTATCCCAGATGCGGATCAGCCCGTCCGTCGCGCACGAGGCGATCAGCGTCCCGTCCCAGACCACGTCGATGCCGCCCACCGGGTCCGAATGCGCCGGCAGGGACCGCATCACCTGCGCCGACCGCACGTCCCACAGGAAGACCGCCTCATCGTAGGATCCGCTGACGAGCATGTTGCCTTTCGGGGAGAATGCGATCTGGTAGACGTAGTTGTGGTGACCGACGAACGGGATCGGATGCGCCTTGCCCTAAAGCACGTAGAGTGATTAGCCTCAATGACAGCCGGCGCTGGATCGTAGTGTCTTCCATACCGTCAGGACGTTCCACAGTCGGATCGTCTTGTCGTCCGATCCAGATGCGATGGTCGCCCCATCCGGGCTCCACGAGATCGTAGAGATACCCGCCAAATGGCCCTCGAACGAATGGATCAATTTCCCGGTCACGGTGTCCCACACTTTGACAGCCCCGTCCGCCCCTACATCACAGACATGGTTAGTCTAGCCTCCCATGGAATATCTCACGAAAAGACAAATCTCACCTCCACTCGCGATCATCGACGCATCTGGCGAGAACCGCACGGCGGACACTCCCCGCAGATGACCGCGAAGTAGGAACTTCGCACGATATTCCACCTTATCCGGTTTCGGTGGCGGTAGCGGCGGTTGGGAGACGGGCGTAGGCGACCGGTCGGGGTACGATTCTGGGGTTTCTTCCACAAGGTCGCCATTCGTGGTGGGTTCCGGTTCGTCGACATCAAGGCCATCATCGGCGTTGACCATCTCCTCGTCTTCATTGTCTCCGGGGTAGTTGTCGTGGGGGGGTTCGTCCTCACGCGCGTTCTCGTCATCGTTGTTGTCGTGATTGATGCTGTCGCGAGACACTTTTTCGTCGTCTTCAGGTGCATCTTGTTCTTCTTCGAGCGGAGGAGCATCGGCGGCGGCTTCTGCGGCGGTGGAGGGGGCCGTAGCGACATTGAGATTTTGATCGAATTCGTCCACCTTCATTTCCTCTCCTTCATCCACATCTTCTTTTTCGTCTTGTACCCCCTGACCCTGATCATGAGGCTGAGGCTGAGGCTGAGGCTGAGGCTGAGCTTGAGCCTGATCCTGGGCCTGATCCTGGGCTTGATCCTGAGCCTGAGCCTGATCCTGATCCTGATCCTTGCCATCTGAATTCTCCAGATTCCGCTCCTCGACCTGAACCTCCACGGCCACCTCCACCTCCGCATTTTCAGTCTCAACTTCATCCCCATCCGGCGCAGCAGCATCGGCATCAGCACCCCCCTCACCTTCACCCTCACCCTCACCCTCATCAACCTCCACATCAACCTCCACATCCACATCCTCCTCCTCCTCCTCCACATCCCCATCTTCATCCTCCCCCTCTACCTCCCCCTCCCCCTCCTCATCCTCCTCCTCAGACCCCTCCACCTCCACCTCATCCTCAACCTTAACCTCCCCCCGTAACCCAGACAAAGACCTCCTCCCCTTCCCCGTCCCCCTAGGAACATCCACCGCGACCGCCACAGCCGTCGCGCCCGCAGCTCCGCCCCCCACCGACCTCCTCCCACTCCCGCTCCCACTCCCCCTCCCCTGCGCCCCCTGCCCAACCGCGCCCCCCACAACCCCAATCGACCCCCGCTTCTTCGTCGACCGCCAATACTCCTCCGCATCAATCGTCAACTCATCCGGACTCTCGGAGCCACTCGAACTCCGCCTCAGCGGCGGACGATACGGCCTCTGCGGCGTATACACATTTTTCTGTTTCTGGAGACTCCAGCTGGCGCGGCGGCGGCGTTCCTCGGCCTCGTCGTGCTCGGAGCCCGCGGCCAGTTCGTCCGAGGAATCGGAGACGTCTTCATCGTCGTCGTTGTCGTCGTTTTTGGAGGTTCGCCTTGCGGCTGGTGGTGGTGGTGGGACCGGGGATTGGAGTTTGTGGGGGTGGGGGTGGGCGTAGCCGTTGTGCTTTGTGCTGGCGCTCAGTGGCGTGGTGGTGTTTTTCTTGTGCGAGAGGTGGTTGTGCTGGTGCTGGTGTTGTTGGGCATGTTTATCCGGCGTGTCCAGGCGACGGCGCTTGGGGCGGTGGTGGGTGGAGGATGGTCCGTCCATGCTGGATGATGGATGATGGATGCCCTATTGTGAGGATTGAAGGGGATGCGATGGAGATTGGTTTCAAGTGGTTTAACTGGGCTCAAGGGAAAGGGATTGGATTGCGGTGATAAGGGGATGATGGCTGTGGTTGTGGCTGGGTCAGGGTCATGAGTTTGGGAGGTAAGGTAGGTAGGTATTCTTCAATGCTTTTTTTGGGTCGGAAGGATAGGTAAGTAGTTATCGAGTGGAGATTTACCCAAACGGCGAAAAAGATGATTGAAAGGAAGGGGAAAAAACGGAAAAGAGAGAGGAGCACACGACCAAAAGAAAGAAAGAAGAAAAAGGAAGCAATGTTGTTTTTTTCTGGGGAATCTTTTGCGCGATTCTCGGATTTCTTTCATTGGGATTTCGCCCATCCCTCGTGACGATCGCGCGGGTTTTGGGAAGGCGGTCGGCGCGAAGCCGGGCGGGTCGAGGCCGGGCGGTGAGTCCGCCCGGAAAATGATGAAATCATTGCGGAGGCCATACGGAGTACGGAGTACTTCCATAGGTGTTGCTTGTTGCTTGTTGCTTGTTGTCTCTTTTCTGTCTGGACACTCACACGCAATCTCTCCATGCAACTTATCCAGTAAGCTCATAATGACAATTGCACTGACCTAAAACCCCTTCACAATGGCCGATACGCTCTCCGAAAAACCACAACAACCACAACAACAACCCTCCCCTCCCTCCACCGCAACCACCGCAACCACCGCAACCACCAATCCCCCCTCGTCCTCTCCCACCTCCATCCGCATCCTCACCCTGAACTGCTGGGGCCTCAAGTACATCGCCAAACTGCGGCATGAGCGCCTCACCGAGATCGGCCGACGGCTGGCCATCGCTACCCCACCGCCCGAGATCGTCGGGCTGCAAGAATGCTGGACGCAGGCGGACTACGAGAGCATCCGGCAGCAGACGCGCCACATCCTGCCGCACGGCAAGTTCTACCACGGGGGGATCTGGGGCGCGGGGCTGGCGATCCTGTCGCGGTGGCCGATCGAGGAGAGCAGCATGGTGGGGTACCCGCTGAACGGGCGGCCGACGGCCTTCTTCCGCGGGGACTGGTACGTGGGGAAAGGGGTGGCGTGCGCGCGCGTGCGGGTTGGGGCCGCGCCCCAGGAAGTGGCCGAGGTGTTCTGCACGCACCTGCACGCGCCGTACGAGCGCGAGCCCAACGACTCGTACATCTGCCACCGGACGGCGCAGGCGTGGGAGATCGCCAAGCTGATGCGCGGCGCCGCCGAGCGCGGCCACCTCGTCATCGGCCTGGGCGACTTCAACATGCTGCCCTCGTCGTTCGCGCACCGGCTCATCCAGGCCCACAGCCCCGTCCGCGACGTCTGGCAGGTCCTGCATCCGGATTCCTCCCTGGGCGCCGCCATCGACCCCGTCGAGCAGGCGCGCGGGAAGCCCGTCCCCTCGGCGCGGTTCAATGTCACAGAGAATGGGGCTACCTGCGATGGACGGTTCAATACCTGGCGCTGGAGTAAGGAGGATCAGAAGCGGTTGCTCAAGAAGGGTGAGGAGATCGAGGTCGATCCCGAGGCCCCGTGTCCGCGCGGCAAGCGGCTCGATTATATCTTTGTTGGAGATGGAAGTGGTGGTGGTAGTGGTGGTGGGTTGCGGTCTCCGTCAGTCCCACAATGGACCGTCAAGTCGGTCCAGTTGAGTATGATGGAGCGCCATCCGACGCTGCGATGCTCGCTGAGCGATCACTTCGCCGTGGAGGCGGTCATCACGCGCGAGGAGGCGCAAGACCAGTCTGCTAAGCTGGAGGCTGAAGGGAGTAGCGCTGCTGCCGCTGCTACGGCTGCTGATGGCTCGTCACTCGCTCCCAACACCACGCTCGAGCCAGAGACCTATGACCGCATCATCGAGATGATCGACAAGTATGTCCAGCGGGAACGCTCGCAGCGACGCTGGCGACTCGCACACTTTGTCGCCTCCGTGTTTGTGTCGATCGGCTGTATGGTGGGCGTTTGGTGGACCGGCGACCACCTGCCATATGTGGCCTTCATCCTGCTCTTCGTGAGCACGTTGAACTTTGGCGCGGGAATCCTGGATGGATTGATTGGAGGGTTATTTATGTCCAGCGAACTGCGCGCGCTGAAGGAGTTTGAGTGGGAGGTTCGGAACGCGAAGCAGATCGCCGAGGCGGCTGCTGCTGCTGGGACGTCGAAGAGGATGGGATGAGCTTTCTTGTATGATTGTGTGTATAATATGTGTGGTCTTTGTATATAAGTTAATGTTTACTAGGCTGAGATTGATGAGCTGATCAAGTTTTTGCATGCATGATATGCTTACAAAGAGTTTACTGAAAGGAATAATTCGTTGCGAAGAATCAGATCAGGATGAAAGCAGGAGTTGATGCTATATCGATATGCACACCGACACCACGATCTATATGCTCTATATACATGATCTCTCATGCCCCATACTATCCATGGTCCCACCCTCACCTTCCTCGTCGTCGTTGTCGTTGTCGTTGTTGTTGTTGTTGTCATCCTCGTTGTCGTCGTCGTCGTCGACGTCGAAATCATCGCATCGCATCGCATGGAACCTAAAAATAAGAACACATCATTCAGCGACAAACGCCACTGAGTAAGACCCTCCGGATCCATAGCCCAAAGTGCAACCACAGCGGCTGTTTAACTTCGAGGAGAAAACAAGCGGCATCCCCTTGGATCACACCAACCTTCCACGGGACCGTCCTTGATCAAAGCCTACTACTCCCGCTGTGGATCGGCGTTCGCCCACGGAGACTTCACAACAGATACGAGAAGGGCGATGACTCCTTCTGATCAAGTCCGGGGTTTTGTCCAGTTCAACCACTTTGGAAAGTGAGAAGAATACCATTTGCTCGGGTACACCTTACCGTCCTCAGGATTAAGGATCGAGATTTGAAATGTGCCTCAGTCTTTCCAGTGTGTTTCCTGTCCTCCTTCCGGTGTTTCACAAGAGATGCCCCAGTGTTTCTGTAGCTCATGCTGCACCGAGGGGCCCCTCGGTAGTAGCAAAGCCCAGACCCAAACTGGAAGACAAACTGCGAGATTCTGAAGAAAAGGATGGAGGAATGTTTGGAAAGAGAGACAGGGAAATCATACTTTTCCTGAGGCGCGGCAGGCCACCGTCCTGGCCCCAGAGGAGGTTCGACGGGAAGAAAGGGGGATGGGGGTGAAGAAAGGAGTAGGAGTTGGGCTGTTTTGGGGTAGATAGCTTCGGGTTCTTACCTGTTGATTCTGGTCTGAAGGTCTGAGGATGTTGTCTTCTCAGAGGAACGTGTGGTGGTGGTGGTGGTGGTGTTGTTGATGAGAAGAGATGGAGAGAGGAGAAGGTGGGAGGAGGAACGAAGAGAAGAAGATTCCGCGCCGAGGCACGGAATCTGATGGAAACTGAGGAAGCTGATCATGATGTGTTCATCTTGACGGCTTCTTTACATAGACAGGTTGGTATACAGGAAGATAGTCAGGCTGAGGGGATGATGAAGATGGATGGAGATGAGGATGAGGGAAGAAGGAAGATGGGAAGAGAGAAGATGGGAAGAAGGAAGAGTCTGGGGAAAGAGGAGGAAGGAGAAGAGAGAGAGAGAGAGAGAGAGAGAGAGAAGGAAGAAGAGGAAGGAGAGATGAGGGGGGATTTATAGCCAAAGATTTCCTGGAAGGTGCCTGGAATTCATTTCCATTCACTGGTATCATAACACAAGATTCACTGAGATTCACTGAGATTCACCAACCACCAGTCCCATCATACTTTTACCACTGCATACATTCACTGACCCTGCTTCCGACCTTCCATAACACGCAACACATCTGACGCGCTGTTCTTATCGCCCTTTTTCTTCTTCGGCCCTCGTTTCCTCTTCTTCCCACCCCGGCCCTCGCCCTCAAGCACGACCTCTTCGTCGTCCTCTTCATCGCCCACCCGACTGCCTCCAAAGCCCATGTCCATATCCATCGCATCCAACGCCTCACGCCGTCGCGCCTCCTCCAGGAACTTCTTGCGTCGCAAGGCTGTTTCCGCGTCGACATCCTCCTCTCCCTCCCCAGCAGCCTCCTCGGATTGGCGCAAGGCCGCCGCCCGTTTGAGAGCGGCCAGTAGCGTAGCATCCTTAGCCAGGGGATTGGAGCGATTGATCTCGGGGACTTCTTCCGTCGTCGATGTAGCGAAGTAGTTGCGTGGCCGGCCTGTCGTGTCCTCGACAGGTTTCTTCTCTGTATCCACAGTAGCCTCCGCTGGAGCAGTGTCTGTAGCCACCGACTTCTTCTGAGCGACCTCGCCGTCTTCACTTTCCTCCTCTGACGATGAATCGTCCTCGTCTCCCAAGTCTGCCAACGGGTTGTAGTCCGCTCCCACTCCAGCAAAGATATCGTCGTCGTCTTCCTCCTCCGCCGGGGTCGGCGCCGCCTTGGCCGCGAACTCAGGCGGAACGTCCATGCCCAGCGGTTTAGCGGCAGGAGCAGGCGCCGGCGCCTCGCCCGGCTTATCCAGCCATCGCACCTTGCGCTTGACCTTGCCCTGCGCATCCGTGATCTGGAGGATCTCTTTCCGGCGACCAGTCTCATCCTGCTCGATCCACCGCTTCTTCTCGACCTTCGACTCACTCCCGATCCTCTTGAATCTATCCCCCAGCGCGGGCTCAACCGGCCGCTGCTCCTCCATCTCAGCTTCAGCCTCCGCAGCAGCAGCAGCAGCAGCAGCACGACTAGCCTTCAACTGCCTCAAAATCTCATCCCTGGACCTGGGCACCCCAGCCTCCACCTGCTCCAGTCTAGGCGGAGGCGGCGGAGGCGCCTTAATCCCCTTCTTCTTGACCTTCTGTTCCTTGGGAGCAGAAGGCAACCCATCGACCCCGGCTTCCTCCTCGCCAAGCACCTGATCCAACTCATCATCCACATCCCCCACCTTCTCAGCCTCAACACTCCGACTATCGCCCCCCTTGGGCCCCGTAACATCCTCCCCGGACCTCACCCTCTTCAACAACTCCCAATCCAACCCCTTAACCATATGCGTACTCCCCAAATGCCCACCAACACCCATATCCCTCATCAACCCCTCAAAGGTCCCCTGATCAATCTGCCCCAACTTCACCATCTCCTCCAACGCCTTCACGCGCTTCTCCAACTCATCACCATCCCCCCCGTCTCCATCAGCCTTACCCCCATCCCCATCCCCATCCTTCTCCCCCTGCTGCTCCACCCCCCTCAACAAAGCCGCGCGATCCCGATACCCCTCCGGCAACCTCGTCCCCTTCGGCGCAGCCGACGACTTGAACCGTTTCGCCGGAGGACCGCCGGCGCCGGCGCCGCCCATCTGCTCCCGGCGATGATCGGCGAGTTGGCGCGCGAACTCGTTGTGCAGGGATGATTTCGTGGTGTTGAGTGCGCGGCTGTGTACACCCAGAAAGCAATTAGCAATTTTCCCGCCATAGAACCTTCCAGGACAGTTTGTGGGGGGCATACGTACGGCGTCATGGGGATGCTCGAGCGTAGGCGCGAGCCCAGCGCGGCTGCGGCGGCGGAGGGTGGGGATGTTGCACCTGGGTTGGTGGTGGTGCGCGCATTTTTGTTAGTGTTGCTGCTGCTGCTGCTGCTGGTCGGGGTGTCGAGGACGAGGCGGCGGAATTGGTCGTTGTTCATGTTGGTTTTTGCGCGATGGTTGGGTGTAGGTTCGTTTGTCGGTGAGGCGGGGTTTGTGGATGTATTAGGGGTATTGCATTGTTTTGGAGGGTTTTCGTTTGGGCTGTAAGCAGAGGGGGGGAAAGTGAGGGAGAAAGTTGATGCAGTGGGTAAATTGCCTGCGGCGGAGAAGAAGTGGTCCAGATCGGGGATGCGATACGCACCCGCCGACGTCAGATTCTCCCGCGTCTTGGCGGTCGGTTGGGTGGGTTGTATAGCGATGATGTTGATGGTTACAGAATTTAATCATACGTATTTTACCTCTATATCAGAGGCAATGGAAGGTGTCGGTGATGAAGAAAAGGCTCTCGAAATTTACTGGCATGTTTTCTACATTTATGGATACACCACGGATTCAACTTTCTAGTCATAAACGAGTGTTCATATTTGGCTATCAAGCGCATTCGTTTCAATTTGTGGACATTTCTTGATAACGAAACAAAAGTCATCGGACATTCCGAAAGAAAACCACCGGCAGCTTCGCCAACATCTCATGCGTAGAGTGGCAGCTCGACAATACGATCATCTTACTCGGCACACTCACGCTGGCGCTCATCAAAAACCTTGAGGGCCTCCTCGGCCGCCTTGACACCGCTGAGCACCATCGCACCAAAGGTCGGGCCCATGCGGTTGAAGCCGTCGATCTCCGACAGCTCCATGCCGCCGATGATCAGACCCTTGGTGACCTCACGAGTGTTCTTGACGATCGCATCCTCGGCGGAGTTCATGTCCAGACCCCGCATGCCGCCCAGCTTGTCAACGGTCGCCATCGAGACCAGGCGCTTGGCCGAGAAGGCTCCGAACGGGCCGTCGTGTCCAGTGGTGCTGATCACGAGAGGCGCGTTGATGGTGTTGGGGTCCATGCAGGAGTGGTCATCGTGGTGCAGAGTCACCAACGTCCAGTTGGTGACCACACCCGCAATGCGGGTCTCCTTGGGATCTCCGTTGGGGGAGGGACGAGTCACCAAGTCCTCCACGCTGGTGGCATTGAAGAGCTTGACGTTGGGGAAGGAGAGGACCTTGGACAGCAAGGTCGAGGTGAACAAGGACGCATGTTTCACGACGACGTAGCTGGGGTTCGATGGGTCTTCCTCGTAAGGCACGCCCAGTGCATTCAAAAAGACCTCCGCGGGCCGACGCATGACCATCGCAGAGAAGAGCTGGCCACCCAGCCAAGCACCACCACCTATGGTACGTGGTTAGTCGGTGTTGTAATGCTGCTAATTATACAGTTGTACGAACCAGGAGAAACATTGGCCTCGATGATGGCAATCTTCAAATCAGGGCGCGCGTTCGCCAGCACGTACGCGGTGCTCAGACCACAGGAGCCAGCGCCGACAATGACAATGTCACTCTCGGCATACTTGTCCAGATCCTGGAAGTAGCGTCGGGTCATGGCGCGAGACACCTGACTCTCACGGATCGGTTCGAACTTGAAGTCATCCCACTTGCCGCCGAAGTGGTCGAGCAGCTTGGTCTGCGAGTCTCCTCCCATCATGGGAGCAATCTCAGGAACAATGACCTTTCCCTTGAGACCGGCGGTAGGGGCCACGGGGGACTCGAGCAAGGCAGCTGGGGGAGACATGATGTTCTTTGGGGGGTTGTTCAAGTGAGGGATCAAGTCACGGTAATGACTGAGGATTGTTAGCTATTCCATCAATGAAGGGGGCACGAGGGAAGGCATGATCCTTTCGCTGGTATTATCCAGATCAAGTTTAACCGTATAATCTCAGAACGAACCCAGAGCCACCAGCGCAAATTACGCTGGCAGATAGGAACGAACACCGGTCCATGGCCAAAGTTACTTGAGGTACCTGATCAATGAGTTGCCCAGCTTCAAGGCATTGCATGACTTCCACCGTCAAGACCCGCGAGGGGCCATGGTAGGTGGTGTTTACATTGGACGAATTGAGTTCCTGTAGATAGGTTAGTTGAAGCTCTTCCCATGACTGGGGGAGAGTCAATTGAATGAAAGGGATCACGACTTCTGGAGATAGTGGTAGTATCTGTCGAAGATGGATGAAGGTGGATGAAGACAGGACGAGTGATTGTGTTGGGGAGAAGAGGAAGAGACGAAAAGAAGCGGGGTTGAGAGGAGGGAAGGAGGGGCAGCTTAAATAGACACTGCAGGCAGGCCAGAAGACGTAATGACCATGACATGCTCCTCCTCCTTCTCCTCCTCGACGATCATTTAACTTCCTGTCCCTCCGATTCTGCCCGCAGTTGTTTAGACCGGTAGACCGGTGAACCCAAGGAGTAAAGTATATGACTGACTGGGTGAGTCAATTAATACGACGATCATGATGACTTTCGAATACTAGTAGCCTATGATATGCTCTACATTGTCATGGCAGGCAACTATGAGCTCCGAGGGAGTACTGTAGTCCGCGGGGGTCAGAGTATAGTCACATGATCTCTGTTCACCTCAGGGCTGGTGTAGTGGTATACTTGAGTTATGGTCTCCCTAGCTTCTATGTATAATGGGAGGCCTCAGTCGGGAGAAGCGTGCCCCAAATCTTTCTTAATTAATTATTCAGACCTACTCATAGTTAGGTGACCTAAGGTTTTACAGTATACGGAGTACAAGACCGGGAGTCTTTAGTGAGAGCGGCCCGCGTTTATCTCCTAGACTAGGAACCTTCTTTAAATCCAATAACTCGCGGCCTACACCTGCCAGGTGGTGTCTATGATTGCCTACTTCAAGAGGATCCTCAACATCCGGGCGACTGATCTGCCGCTTCTAGTCCCTTCTCCCTGGCCCGTCTTAATATCATTGAGGTAAATAGTTATAGGTCGACCAACTGAGGAAGGCTTCGCTCCTCTTTACTGAATCCGAAAGACCCCGGGATAAGTCATCGCTGCTTTGGAACCTATCGCCATGATAAGTGGGACCGAAGCAAGATGACCTCCTCGGCCATCCCAGAAAGTAACCCGTCCTCTTCGCCACGAGGCCACAGTCAAAGCGAAAAGGACTCGTCCAACCGCAAAAAGCGCAAGGGTCCCCGTCTCGCCCACCGCAAGTCCAGGACCGGATGTCAGCGATGTCGCGCCCGACGAGTAAAGGTAGGTGGAATTAATTTCAAGTTACCACTGGCCACAACATGTGTCCTGACTAATTTAGGGTGATAGTGTGATGAAGCGCGACCTGTGTGTCGCGACTGCCATCGTCATAGCATCCCCTGTGTCTATGACAGGCCCGCGGAGGAGATCCGATCTCGCTCACTCGAGCCCAGTCCATCGGATCCCAGTAACATAGAGCTGCGCTTGCTGCATCACTTTACCCTTTTCGCCAGCGCTACTATGCCCGGGGCCCAATCGAAGCGTGTCAAAGACTGTTGGTCGATCGACGTACCCCGACTCGCATTCGGTTACAAACCGCTCCTGCACGCCGTATTCGCAATCTCGGCCCTGCATCTGTCCAAAGCCAACCCAAACGAAGCTGGCCTGCCAGATATCCACTGCAACTTTCTCGAGCAGGCTTTGCGCGAACATCGACTCTGTATCGGCGGCATAACTACGCAGACCGCGGATGCGGTGTGCTTTACAAGCATCCTGTTACAGGTCGACGTATTTGCTACCTTACAGAATCATACTGTTGTTTCTTCCGAGCACGTCAGTGAATGGATGCGTCTATTGCGCGGGTCGGTCGCCGTCTTTGACGCGGCCTTGAAGATTGCGAGGCATAATACTCATCCCGCGAGTATCTGGTGTATTATTGATACCTTTCCTATTCCCTTGCGGACGAATTCTGATGCTGGGGCGTTTTCCTTCCTGCTTCCGACTGCGCCCGATGACGAGGACAACGATACAGCGCTAGAAGCATATCGAGGGGCCGTCGCGCATATCAACGCCACCTGGCTGGCCATGGAAGCAAAGGAAGATCCGCAAGTCACCTGTCGCCGGATCATGGTCTTCCCGTTGTTTGTGATGACCGAATTCATGGACCTCCTCGAGAAGAGGAGACCTCGTGCTTTGGTGGTTCTAGCCTACTTTCTCGCCTTGTCGGCACCATTACGCGACATATGGTGGATCGGAGACGCTGCACACAAATACATCATGGCTCTTCAACCAACCCTTCCTGCTCACTGGCAACGCCTAATGTCCTGGCCAGTCGAAATGACTATATCTTGTGCACCACAGCAAACACAAGCCGCTATTCCGCCTGGGAGATCTTCTCCAACCGCCACTGGTGCGGCGAGCTCGAGTCTAATGTGACCGTGACCTGCGAACACATTTTCTGTATATATGTGCTCTACCAACAAATCGACCCCGACGAAGGCAGCCAATACCGCCAATGGCTGCTCTCGCAGCAAAACGCCGAAGGCTCCTGGGGCATCGCGCTTAACTACCCCGGCGACGTCTCCACAAGCACAGAGGCATACCTAGCCTTGAGAATCATATTGCATGGGGCCTCGCAGATGATTGGCTCTAATAGACAAGGATTCTCGGTCTCGTTTAGTAGCGTCCGGGCCTGCATCTCGGCCTTGCGTCTTAACTATATGCCCGAGATTTGTTGCCTAGAATGCGTATAGATATAGTATCTTGTACCTTTCTACTCAAACCTCCCCCCCGTCTCTCCCAGTCTGTACACTGAGTGACTGAACATGACGTCCGGACTCCTCGTCTCGCAACTCGCCCTCTACGCCCCCCTCACACTTCCAACCCTCTACCTCGTCTTCAGCCATGGCCGCCACGGCCTCCTCGCCTGGCTCTACCTCCTCGCCTTCTGCGTTCTTCGCGTGACCGGGGCCGTCATGGGCCTCCACAACCCGCATAACACCGGCGCCCAGATTATATCCAGTATTGGGCTCTCACCGCTGCTGCTTTCAATAGACGGGGTGTTGCATGAGGCGTAAGCTTTCCCCTTAGCAAGAGCAAGTGCACTATATCTCATATGTTCCCATTGTGATCCAGGAGAATCTACTGTTTATCCCCAAACAAGCGAACCGAATGGACGTTCATGGCGCTCATCCATGTCCTCGTGGCGACGGGGGTGGCAATGGTTGGGGCTGGTGCAGGCGGGCTTCTGGGCGATACGCCTAAGCCCAATGATTTATCCAATATCAAGGTCGGCATGGTGCTGTTGGAGGTTGCGTGGGGGGTGCTCGCTTTGTGGGGACTGTGGACTCGTTGCGATGGGAGGGGTGCACCAGCGGGCTTGATCGGGAGGGAGGGGTGGTTGGTGCGTTCATCCCCTGCCTTTTTTTTTCCAGATCGTTGATAGTATCTGGTTTCGGATACATACGGAGAGGCATGGTTCATGTGCTAACACAAAGACGCCTCGAGGCAATGCACAGCTCCTAACCGGCACCCTCCTCGCCCTTCCACTCGTCGAGATATCAGTGATCTACATACTTGTCGCGCAGATCACCCAGCGCGCGGACCTAAATCCGACGACAGGGAGTTTGGCGGTTCGTGTTGTGTTGGGGTTTCTTCCCGAGTTGCTCGCGGCGATTGTTTTGGTTTTCGTTGGGATTTTGACTAGGGGAGTGGGTGAAGTCGGTGCTGGTGCTGGTGATGCTGGGCTGGGGCATGCGCATGGGCATGAGCGCCGACACAGGCATGCTCATGGACATGGAAGAAGGCGCTCGGGCTCGAAACATGGCGCTCGGTTGCATTCGAGGTCACGTTAGCCTTCGCCTTCATTCGCTCTCTGCTGGGCGGAGCGGGCGAGGAGTAGTATCGACATGGGAGGTTATCTCTTTCGTATTCGTATGGTACACTATATGCTCCAGCTGCAAAGCGCCAGACCGTTATACAATCAAGTCTGTCACGTGTAGAGACCGTGCTTCCTCCATATCAGTGGTCTCTTTGCAGGATGCATGCGGAGGCTTGCCTGGGGATAGCTGAGCCAGTCTCATGAAGGAAGAGGGAGGTTAACGATAGATGAGCCCCCAGAGAGTGATCGAGATAGAGCCATACTGTGACTTAGTAGTACGGTACCTACTGAGGCGACATGCCAGGACCTACTCAGTAAGATAGTATAGGGAACTGCCTTCCACATTGGGCAGGGCGGCGGTGGTGACTCGGGACCCTTCAAGTTCTTCCCCCCGCTTGCTTCATTCTTCCTTCACCAACCTCATGTACTCAGTAACTATGAGGATTGTTGAGAATAGCTTCATCAAGATGCGTCGTTTCAAATTATATCCTACCATCTATTGAATCCATTACTCTGCCGTCTTCTTGAGTAGCCTCATTATGGTGATATTCGGATACCACCTGCAATATTTAACTAACTACTCAAAGTCTAGAATACATAGCACAGCCCAGCATAACCCAGATAATGCACACACATGAGTCATCCACCCTTATGTAACGGGGCTAACCGAAACCGGGGTGGGGCAAAGTTGAACCGCCGCACAAACGCGTGACTTGCAATCCCGTCGACGAAACCGCCAAAATTCCCCCTCCCCCAAATCGCCCTCGCACTTCCCGCCCCGTACGACAAATCTCGACAGGATCCCTTTTTCGTTGTTCTTGAAGATCATCACATAACGCCAAAATGGGTAAGGTAAGTTATCAACAGAGATGCCCCTCGAAAAACATGGTCAGGATGAGAAACAGAAAAGACTAACATCTGGATGAAAATAGGTTCACGGATCTGTAAGCGCTCCCCTCTCTCCTCTCCATCACGTTCGCCTCATCGACGACCGGACACAACGACCATCGAAAAGTCGAAAAGCTACTATGACCAGCATCAAAAGAATGAAAAATATCTGACCCTTTTTTTTCTCGACTACAGCTCGCTCGTGCCGGTAAGGTCAAGGCCGCCACTCCCAAGGTCGAGAAGCAGGAGAAGGCCAAGCAGCCCAAGGGCCGTGCCTACAAGCGTGTCGTCTACACCCGCCGTTTCGTCAACGTCACCCTCACCGGTGGCAAGCGCAAGGTATGAAAAAATCCACCAAGATCAGCATGGGATACAAAGGAAGAAATGGGAGGGACACGGCAGTCTCGATGAATACGTCTGGAAAAGTGCTGTGTGCTGTGATTACAAACGGAAGGGCTTACACAACCCCCTCAATACAGATGAACGCCAACCCCACCGCTTAAACGGAAGCATCTTCACGAACAAAAATCCTCTTCGATTAATTTGATACAAGAAGAAGAACTCGATGACTTTTTGAGCAACGACGATTCCCCGGGTTTTGAAGGTGGCGTGGATGGAAGAGGCTTGAGGATCTGGTGATGCGGCTATTTGCGATCGGAAGGCTACCACTCCTTTTCGATCAGGAAAAATCAAAGCACGGTTCCTCCCCAACTTACGACGGAATTTCGCGGATTACGGATTTCTTCACGTGGGGGAAGGCGAGTGAAATGGAAGTGTCTTGTTTTTTTTCTTACTTGATAGCAAGAAAGGACGAGTAATCGGACTTTTTTACATCTGGCGATGCAATACCATCACTATTTTCAAGTCCCTCTTATTGCTGGTTTTTTGCTCTTGCTGGGCACTTTGCATGCATGCATGCATAATCGACGGTTGCAATCTGCGTGCTGCGATCTCTCGTAGATGGATCGGGTTTCATCCTGTTTTCCTGCATTTCAAGGCCGGGGGTCTGAGTCCAAGGCCAGTGGCGAATCAGGCTCCATTTCGCTGGCTATGGTCAAGGGTCCTTGTGAGCTACGCAATTTGATACTCCAGTTGGCAAACTCTGGGGAGATTCGTCTATCACACTGTCTGCGAGAGGTCTGAGGTGCGCCTCACGCCAACCTGTAGAGAGACGTGGATCAGGGCACATGTAACTTCGTAGCTGGTTGGCTGTCGAACCATACTTCGCATAGCTCGCTTTCCAGTCTCCATACTACACGACAGTGACCTTGACCTTCACCCCGCGCCCATGAACCCAATTCTTCTTCTTGCCCAGCTTCTCCAAGCCGTCCGCCCTGTCCGTCAGTATCTCCTGTAGCATGGATGTGGTGGCAGCGTCCCCACGCCGCACCGTCAGGTGCAGCACGTCGCGCACTTCCCTTCCCTGTTTCTTCACGACCGCGCTCCACTCCGTCTCGAACCGCACCCTCCAACGGCCCTCCTCCTCCCGGCCGGCAGGATACACATCCCCGACCAAGGCCGCGACGCGCCCCAGGTACCGAGACCACCACGCCTCCTCGCGCGACACGCACCGCACCAGCTGCCGCTGGTACGCCTCATCGGCCGGGGCGAGCTCCCCGTCCCAGCGCTCACAGAGCATCAGCGCGATCAGCGCGCGCTCCACATGCGACAGACAGTTCGTGGCCGCCAGGATGCCCGTCGCGGTGCTATGCAGCGCGGCGGCGGCGCGCGACTCGCGGGGCACCTTCGCGTGCGCGAACAGCAAATCCGCCAGCGCCGCCAGCAGATTCGTCGCCCAGAATGACCGGGGGAGATGGAACGAGTCCGCGTCCCGCGGTGACGGTGACGGCGTGTCCGGCAGCGCCGCCCGCAGCAGATCGCGCAGCACGTCCGCCGACGGCGGCGCATACGGCCGCGTCGCGGCGAGGAGGGGGTCCTGGGCGCGCACCGCCGGCGGGAGCCGGTCGTACAGGAAGCCCTCGCGGACGCCGCCCTGGCAGAACTGGACGTGCGTGATGGCCTCGGCGGGCAGCGCGTCCATGATGACGTTCACCAAAAACGCGACGGCGGGGATCTGCGCGGCGCGGCGCCGCGACACGCCGTAGATTTTGGTCGTCGTGGTGGTTGCAGTGGTGTTGGTGTCTGCAACTTCCTGCAGCACCGCGGCGGTGTCGTGGAACTCCGCCCGCGGGACCCGGAACCCGTTGATGATGGGGATCGGGTACGCCTCGCCCTCGCCCTCGCTCTGTTGGTCGGAGTACGTCTTCATGAGCACGTACCCCCAGCCGCGGAACCCGCCGCCGCAGAGATATAGACTGCGTTGGCAGCCTGCTCCTCCTCCTCCTCCTCCTCCTCCTCCTCTTCCTCCTTCCCCGGAGGTCCTGAGCAAGAGGGAATCCGGCACCTCGAGCTCGCGATACGCCGTCTGGAACTGGCGGGTCATCTCGGCTTTGAGCGCCCCCAACGCCGTCGTTCCTTCATCGCTCGACTTGGAATCAGCCTCAGCCTCAGCCTCCCGAAGCAACCGACCCAACGCCGCCGCGCCGTACGGAAAACTGAACGCGCCCCGAGGACTCGTCCGCACCTCCCCACCCTCCTCCTCCACAACCCACGTAATCTGGGTACTCCCGCCGCCCAAATCCATCGCGATCCCGGCCACCCTCGCCGAAGAGCTCGCGACCCCCAGCGCGCCAATCCGCCCTTCCTCCTCCTTGGTCAGCATCCGCACCTCCCAGCCGGTGTGCGCGCGGATCGCACCACAGAACGCCGCCGCGTTCGGCGCCGTCCGCGTCGCCTCCGTCGCCAGCACGTGGATGTTGGTCGCCCTCACCCCGAAGTCGCTGCATGTGGATTGGAAGTGGCGCAGGTGGTCGAGGACTTGGGCGATGGTTGTGTCCGGGATCGGGCCCCGCGTTTGCGTTTGCGTTCGCGTTTCTGTCTCTGTCTGCGGGGAGAATTGGGCATCGTAGAGAGAGATTGCGGCGCGGGATTGGTAGACGGTGGGCAGGAGGCGGGCGGTGGGGGGGGAGAGGTCGGTGATTGAGAAGCGGATGCCGTTGCTGTGGGTTTGGGAGGTTTAGTGCTTTTCCAATGGTTTGAGGGGGTTTCGAGGGTGTTATGTAGTTGATGGGTTGTGTGGGGGACTGACTGACTCACCTTCCCATATCCACAATCCCGTAGAGATTGGGGTTCGTGGTTGTTGGTTCGGTCATGCTGGGATCGGTTTCTGGGGCTCAGTGGGCACCGGAGTGGAATGAGGTTCTCAAATGTGAGTGAGGTCAACACGGTAAGTGCTGCGGTGGTCAAGACCTTAGGCGCATGGTTTTGGGGCTTGTGTGGCTAGCTTGGTTGTGAGGCTGCTAGCGCAGGGCAAAAGGTGGTAATGTAGTCGACTATGCTATCAGCAGTAAGGCTTCAAGGGGGGGTAATAAAATAAAGGTAACAGAAGCGAGGTTGCGAGATGCTGGTGTTGTGTTGACGATTGGGTTGACGTAGCCGAGATATATCCCCGCTGAGGTGGAGTCTACAACCTTGAAGTACGCTACTACCCTTCCGGTGATCACCGCAAACATGCCCTACATTCAGTTTCACCAATAATCTCAACACCATGCAATTGCTTTCCAATTTAGGCTCAGCATACTTCTAGTTCGCCAAAGAGCATGACCTCATTATCGCAACAAATAGCAATAGACCAAACACGCTAAAAAACACCACAACCTACAACACATATCGGAAGCCCGCCCCATAATTCTCCTCCCCCACAGCCGTATCATCCTTGGCCCCAGCTGTCCATTCCGCCACTGCGCCATACCGCTGATCCAGACGGCGATTCTCCCAGGCCAGGAGAACTCGCAAAGACAGTGCAAGAATCGTGTTGAAAAACATGAACGCGGCGCAGATAGACAACCCGCGAGTGTAGCGAGGAGAATCGCTGGATGGGAAAACATTGGTCCCCAAAAAGGGACCACACTGGCCGATGACGTTCAGAATGACAATGCCCATGCCTCGTCGGCTATCCGAGCCTTGGTTGTCTATAAAAGCCATATTAGTGCGTGTATCATCACTTGCTAGGGCAGTTGACCTACTCAGAGCCCAGGGAAGAATGTTGGCGATAGACGGGAACACCCCGATAGCAGCAAGGAACACGCCAAGGTAGCGAACGCCAACGGAGTTGCAAGCCGCAAGTAATACATAGCCAACAGCGCCGACTAGAGAGGCACAAGCAATCACTAGACCCCGCTGCTGAATCCGATCGGCAACCCATGTCGTAGCGATCGTGACTAGGAAGGACGCAAAAAATGGCGGTGCCGTCAGCCCCTGAGCGTTGATGGAAGTAAACCCCATATCTTCCAGGATCGTCGGCAAGAAAACGGGCAGCGATGAGAAGCTCACGTTGCAGCTGAAGTACATGAACTAAAATTGTTGTCAGCATACACCCCAGGCGAAGGCGGCTGGTCTGGGAACATACTGCCAAGATCCACGCCTTCGCATCCAGCAAAGTATGGCCTAATTCTTTCCAGTCGATCCCACTAACTCGCTCGCTCTCACCACTCCGTCGAAGCGATCTGGCCCGTGTGATCTCTTTCTCTTCTTCGGTCAGGAAACGTGCGGACGACGGGTGATCTGGCAGGTAAAACCAAGCCAAAATGGCCGCCAAGAGTGACGGGCTCCCTTCCACCAGGAACAACAGCCGCCAATTCGCTATCTTAGCATGGCCGGAGGTGATAGCATAAGCGAGAGCGCCTGCAAAGGTGTTTGCCAAAGGGGCTGCCGACAAAAACATGCCGCATCGAAGTCCTAACTCATGGCGCCGATAAAAGAATGACAGCAGATACGGACTTCCTGGGCCGAAGGCAGCTTCCGACATGCCTAACAGAAACCGCAGGGCCATCAACCCACCCCAGTTCTGTACTGCCGCCTGACAAGTTGCCACAATACCCCTATACAGCATAAGGCTCCGACTCAAAACAAGGGAGGTATAAGTCGAGTCTGAACATACCAACTCAGGACGGTGATAGCTGCCCATCTGTGCGGAGGCATTATCTTCCACATCAGCGCCAGGAATTCAAAAAGAGTATACGAGATGTAGAAGATTGTCAAGAGCCATGAGTATCGATTTCCCGTGAGGTTGAGATCTTCTTCCATTCCCGCAATTTTGGCATTCCTGTTTGTTCATTAGCTCAACGGGAGTCTATTGGAGGTCAATGAATATTGTGCATTCAAGCCTACCCAATGTTGCTCCTGTCGAGCAGCGATAAGAGATCTGTGCAAAGCCGTCAAGTCAGATATGGAATCGAGTGTACTGATCTGAAGAATCATGTGCAATCATGCAGGAGATGAATTAGGCAGGACGCAGCATACAAAGAAATCCTAGCAAGGTCGGAACTCTGAGGTCCAACTTTCTCAGCACTCGAGCTTCCAATGCAAGATCTATCGACGTTGCAGTTTGAGGCATCTGCGGGAGCGCGGTGTGCGCTTCTTCCTTGTGCATGGGCGGCTGCTTCTCCGCATCGTGACTCGGAGCCTCGACAATGGCGTCGACATCCTCAGCAGGACTGCTAGGGGTGTCTTTCTTCCTGAACAGCCCCATGGTCGACTTTGAAGTGTCGCGATGCGGAGTGACAGAAGTTTGATTACAGCAACAGAGATGTAATGGTGACTTCTCTGTTGTGGAGAGGGGAGCACACTGCCTTATGAACGCGTCCGCACCAAAGCCTTCACGCTGTTTATGGTTTGGCACGGATTTAGACGATTGGACAAAGGGCTACCAGCCTGACCTGCGAGGTTTTCCCGACCACACAGTTTAGACGTCGAGCTAGCGAGGGGTGACGTGAAAATTTGAGAACATGAGGGAGGGGGTGTAGTCGATGAGTGGAGTGTCATGCCGAGCCGATTGAGGTCACTTTCTAAGAGAGCTGTGTGTGTGATACGTGGGACAGAGCTCACACCCAATCATCCGAGAGAGTGAAAGATACACTATACTGAATGTGCAGGAAACCGGCAGAATAATGGACGCATGGGGCTCGCTCCTCGGGGATATGATGACATGCTTTCGCACACCCGGTTAGGGGAGTATGCGGAGACAAACCCATCGGTTCATGGGTGGCGGGCCAAAGCTTGAGATGAAACCATCCGAGCGGGCGCAAGGCTTGGTCAGAGACTGAGTGATAGCATTGGACGATAGCCGAGGTGAAAGAGGCTGGATATCCCGGTCTGATTTGTTTTATCCCCCTTGCGCATTCTGATGCATGCCTCTCCCAGCATTAACGAGTATACAGTGATGGATGCACGTTTGGCCAGGAGACTGAGAGAGACTTGTTTGTCAAAGTACCCATAAAAGGGATAGCAAAGACCAGCGCGTGCGAGTCATTGGGGTGGGTGGGTAAGCGAGTCGAGGATGTATGGATTGTATGTAGATCAGGAAACCTTCTTCAAGCAGTCCGTCCACATTGCGGGGAATGAGACGATCTCCAGCTGGAAAGAGTAAAAGCGCTTCGACCCCCGACACTAGTCCTGATCGGGTGCCACCTTAAATGCCTGGGGATTCAGGCGTCAGAGTGTGCTTGAGGACTCTATGGACTCCCGTACCGCAACCAACTGAATTGCTAAGGAACCTCAAATTTCCGCGTCGCGTTAAGGATTCGGTGTCTTCGCTCAGTATACGTCGCTGCGTGATCGCTGACAGGCCTTCTCGCTTCTCAATCTTCTGTGTCTGAACTGTTCAATACCCCCCCACTCCCATCATTTTGCGACAGACTTAGTGCCTGCGATCCTCCGCCATCGAGGCTGCTCAGTCAACATGGACGACCCGGCGACCCGTGTTCCCGCGCAGCTGGTACGTTAAGTTAATCCTTCGAATGAAGTGAATCAGTATGGAGCTTGAGCACTAACTCGACATCATGTTGACCACTCCAGCTGCCGCACATGCATCTGGTGTCGCGGCAACGCTACCCATTGATGCATATGATGCCTACAGACACTGTTGTCGAATACCTGCTCGGCGCAGCCAAGGTCGTGCGCGAACAGCAACCAATGCACTGGACCTTCCTCGATGCGCCTCAAGATGGGTCGGTTATGCTTACATGGCAGCCACTCAACCAACTCGGAACCAATTTCGCTAGTGATGGATATGTTTGGGCCGATGTCGAACAGGCCTTCACCTTTGATGCTCGTGGCTATGTACGTCAACATCACTCCCCATCCAGAGCTGCTCTGCGCGCAGACATATTGATCACTAACATAAGAACACAACAGACAGTCGAGATGTGGCTGCACCGTAGCGGATATCATCCTCCGAACGAATCCATGGCGATGCATTGCCGTCGCCGGTATCGTCTGCTGCCTCCGAAGGTTCCCAACCCCAACCTGCCCAACCCCGATCCCGCCTTGTGGATCGTCCACTACACGAGAGCACCTCCTCAAGACCACATTCCTGCAAGCCGGATTCCCGTCATACCTCAGGTGCAGAACATGCTAGCTCAGCGGCGCTTCTTGCAGAGCCAAGGCCAGCTTGCCCGCAAGGACTTCATGCTGCACGATCGGAACAACTGGCCCGCCATCAACTTCCCCCCACACATGGCGCCCCAGGGCTTCCCGCAGGTGCCTGGAGCTTACCCGAGTGCTATCGTCGGACGTCAGCCATTCTACCCTCCGCCCGGACCAGGCGTGCCGCCTCCCGCCGCTGCCCCGCCGGCCAAGGCCCCCCGCGGGCATCGTGCTTCTTCCACCGCGGTGAACGCTGCCACCACAGATTTTGCCCTGGAGGATGAAGACGTCTCGACTGGGGACATCATGGATCTCCTCACACCTCGCGAGATCAGTAAAGTGCGCTACACGCAACATCATGAGTGGATGGAGGAGATATTCGCTTCGCCTTATGCCATTAGTCAGATCACGCCCGTCTCTCTGGGCCTAGGCCGGAAAGGTGCACTCGAATCATTGACGGCCGGCTTCTTTGATGCACCGGTCGGACCTACCAACGGAGAAACAAAAGATGCCACCGCCACTTCGCAGGCTGAGAAGTTGGAACCCGCCAAGGCCGAGGAGTTCGCTGATCGGGTCGCTAAGAAGGTCGCGGATATGACGGCGGAGATTGAGAAGCTAAAAAAGCGCCACGCACGTCGAATGGAGAAGTTCAACCGCACCTCTCTCCTCAAGGACGCAGAACTCCGACTCCGGGAAGCCGCAGCGGATCCCGCAGAGACAGGCTCGGAGCCATGGAGATTGGAAGGTCGCCTGGTGCTTCCCTCGGAAGAGGATGACTCGCAGGCGGCTCACATTGAGAACCCAGCCAAGTACAAAGTTGACGATATTGTGCGGGACGTGGAGAAAGTGTGGCACAGGCAGATTGTGCCGGAGCCTCGAGTCTCTTGTGTGCAGAAAGGTGGTCTGCTCGAGAAAATCGAACCGGAGCAGAAGCCCGAGTCTCAACCTGAGGGGGACATTGATATGGAAAATGCCGACAGTCACTTTTTGGATCAGCTGGGCTCACCAGGAACAGCTCCAGGTGTCTCGTCAACAATCCAGGATGCCGGCCAGACTGGGCCAACACATGTTCCTAACCCGGCCGGCGCACCTGGAGCGGGTGGGGCAGTCCCACAACAGCCTCAACCGGCAGCGCACGTCCCTCAGCAGGGCCCCTCCACCTCTTTGGACATCGAAATGGATATGGGCGACCAGCAACCTGCGAGTGCCGCTGGGGAGACTGGAGACTGGGTGATGGTCAACGAAGAGAAGAAGGACCAGACTGTACCTGGCGAAAGCTCTTTACCTGGCGTCGATACTCCGGGCAGCGGCCTCCAAGGATTAACCCCCGGCAACGCAGGCAGTTCCGGGGACAATGGTCTGGACGGGGCCAACTTCGACTTTACCAACATGGACAGCGCTGGCGACGCACTCGCCGCATACACCGAGCAGAATGATGGGCTTGATCTTCCCGACCTGGAGAATTCCGCCTTCGGAGACGCTTTCCATGCGTCGGATAATGAAAATACCCACCATCACGATGCCGACGACATGTCCTAAGAGAGACGGCTGCCGACCTGGGTGTTTCGGGATTGTTCTAGATGTCTTGTAATGAATCGGTGCGGTGTTGTTGGTATGGTATTTAACCACTTGGTTTGGCGCTAAATTTGTTTCTTGTGGTCATCTTCCGGCCTTCCAAGCGCTGTCAGGTATAGGTCGAGGTGGAGACCGGTGTAGAGATAGGGATATGCCGTTGCTGTTGTCTCCTGGATCCGAATCAATAAGGTGACAGGCTCTCAAATCTACTTATAATCTTTTTCATATTCGTGATCTAAATGATCTCCCCGGTGCTCTACAGAAACTAAGACTGGTCTCTGGTATCCCAGGATAGTATTACTATGATATCCCACCTCAACAGCCATTCCGTATTCTCACATCATCAGCAGACTGTCAGAGATTCGTCGAGTAGAAAAGCAGCCCTCGTGCTACTCCTGGTGAGGTAGTTATTTCCACCTCAAGGCACACCGACGCCTCCAATATTAGGGTACAGCAGACCAGTCCGTCACATCGCCACATCACCAGCCACTGACCCTCAATTCGATTCTCCGTGTCAGTCATACCTCAAAGTCAAGGGAACGAACACCCCTTCTGAATATCATATTACTCCCCTGAACTTCAAGCCTAGAAGTTGAGAACCCCATTCCCCCATCACCGGGCCCGATCACCCGCAGATGCGCGGGTCAAGTGACCCCGTTCCCCGAGGACGCAGAACACACCAAACGTCCCAACTCTCACTCAGGAAACCCCCTCCAAACGATCTTTGAGAAGTTTAGGTCTGTCTTTAAGAGAAATGATATCCAGGGAAACTGCACCTCAGCGTGCGGGCTGTGCCACCAAATCTGAAACACACCCAGGTCCCCCAAATTTGAGGTTACTAGGTATTCCTGTGCCCAAGCCTGGGTATAAGAGTCCCGAGGCTGATCTGTTGGAGTGGTGCATAAGGTCGAGCAAATCCACCAGTTCTAAAGGCTCAGCCTAGTCTGAGCAAGCACAACCTCATATTACCGCTCTTGCTCTTGCTCTTGCTACCACATCTAGATCTACACCCTCATTCCTAGCCGCCGTGCGCTTTCTATACGCTATACGCTATACGAAAATCAAGTCGACGGTATACGTATACGTATACAGCAACGCGAACACGACACGCGATGTGCTTCACGGAATGCACCGAGGAGACCTGCAGCGTTTGTTTCAGGGATTACCGAAGCCGCAGCCGCAGCCACTCTCGTCACGGACACAGTAGCAGCAGCAGCAGTCCCATCCGCCCCCCACCGCGGTGCTACTCCCCGCGGCGTCGTCGTCTTGCGGCCGCTCCTGCTGCTCCCTCCTACACGACCGTCCGCAGAAGCCGGTCCCGGTGCCAGACCATCGAAGAATCCCTGATCCCCATTCGGGTGGAACGGCCGCGGCCGGCGTGGGTGGATGTGCGTTGTGCGTACCGGTGTGTCCCGGCGAGGGCGAGGGCGGTGGAATGTGTTGAGATCGCGGAGCCGGAGGAGTGTCTTGTTGTGGGTGGATGGGGGCGTTGTGGGCGGGTTTGGGAGGTGGAGGTGGAGAGGGAGAGAGAATGCGAGGTTGAGGTGGAGTATATTCCTGCTCGGTGTTAGATCGGGGGGGCTTGGGCCTCGCTGTGTTTTGTGATTGCTGAGGATATGGCCAGACGGTGTGTATGCGTGCTGTGGTTCTGCTTTGGGTTGTACTTATCTCTGGGGTGTTGTTTGTGTGTCGCATTGGGGGTTGTTGTTGTTGTTGTTGTTGTTGTTTGTCTGATGGTATACTTAGTCGGTTTGAGCTTTAGTTCTACAAGCACATGATTCACTCCACTGCCCCGATCACCGAAGGAGATTAAACTCCATCCCACCCATGGGATCGAGAGATTCTGCAAGCGGACAATGACTTCAACAGCTCACAGCCTCCAGCATCCGTCCATGCCCGCATGACGTCACTGCATTGGACTCTCGTACATACGCCATCGAGACAATCACATCACATCACTCACAAGATGTGCCACCGCATGAACCACTTCCCCGGCGAGGTTCGTCGGTCTTAAAACTCCACCGCTGATCGATCTGTGACATTATCTATCTGAATCCCGTGTTTCAGATCTCGACACAATACTACTCTACTCTACTCTACTCTACTCTACTCTACCTACCTCGAACAATCTGCAACTGACTGCCTTGCTCACATTGAGTGCTTACTACCTCTTTCAAACAAACAAGTAAATCTGTACGTCCAGGGAAGGAGCGATCTTATCTCGAACGTCATTTCGTTCCTGTTTCCTGCTTCCAAGCATCCGACCTCTACGCTCTCCAGTACAATCTCTTCTCTTATTGTATAGTCCCCCAAAAGACAAGTAACGACACTGAATAGTATCATGGCAATCATGTACGCAAGCCAGCCCTTCGAGCACTCTCGATGCATGTAGACTTTTCGCGCGGCTGACCGCTACCTCACTCAGGCACCGCAACATGTCCATCCGGGGCCGGAGGAACTCCGCGCCCAACCGGACCCGGTTCAGCTTCTCGACCCTGCGCGGCCATCAGCAGCCCGAGACCAGCCGGCGACTCAACCAGCTCATCAAGAACGAGAACGCGGCCATCGGCGCCCACGAGAAGGCCGGCCGGGAGCGCGTCTCCATCGCCAACCAGCTGTCCGACTGGGGCGAGTGGACGGAGGACGACGCCGTCTCGGACATCACGGACAAGCTCGCCGTCCTGATGGCGGAGATGGGCGAGCAGGAGGACAACTTCGCCCAGTACCTCGAGGAGTCGCGCGTGGTCCTGAAGCACATCCGGGACACCGAGAACTCGGTGCAACCGTCACGCGACCAGCGCGCCAAGATCGCCGACGAGATCCAGAAGCTCAAGTGGAAGGAGCCGCAGAGCAACCGGATCGATATCCTGGAGCAGGAGCTCGTCCGGGCCGAGGCGCAGAGTCTGGTGGCCGAGGCGCAGTTGACTAATGTGGTATGTTTTCCGAAACTTCCTTTCAAAGGAAAGGCTGAGAGAATATTGACTGCGAGGTGTATAGACTCGATCGAAGTTCAAGGAGGCGTACGATATACACCTGGCGGCGGTTATCGAGCGCGGAGAAAAGCAGATCCTGCTAGCCCGTCACGCACGCCGGTTGCTCAACCATCTAGATGACACTCCCGTCGTCCCTGGGGACTCCCCTCGGGAGTATGACCAGATTTCGGCCACAAGACAGGTCATCGAGGATGCTGAGAATGAACTTCGCGCGTGGGAGAGCAGCGCAGAGCCCATTCATACTTCAGCCGGGGACGCCCTGGACAGCACCCTTTTGCCACGGTCCGGTCGTGGCGTGCGTGACTCGCAAGGAGCTTATGCAGTTGAAACAACTGCCTCGGACTCCGTGCGAGATGTGAACGGTTCCGCAGAGGGGTCGTATGCCCAAGGAACTGGGGCGAACGGACATGCCCGTGACACCCCCGCCGAGCCGTATGCTAACGGCAACGACACTGGGGCAAATGGATATGCTCGCGAGACCCCCGCCGAGCCGTATGCGAACGGTCACGGTACTGAGGCATATCCTGATGCAGCCCACCGGGATACGTATGCTAATGGAACGGATCATGACCGCTACGTCGACGGTGCCGGCTCTGAGCTGTATGCTGACACCTCCGCCCCGGAGCCCGCAACTACCAATGCTGCTGAAGAACGCTATACCACCGGTACAGCCCAAGACCCAGCCGTTATCAGTGGGACTGAAGCGCAGTCCAGCAGTATTCCTGCTCCAGAGAAGTACACTAGTGAGGAAGTCCAGGGCCAGACTGCTAACGGGGTTGTTTCCGAACCCGTTGGCAAGACCAGCGAAGACCTGCCGCGGACATCAGATGACCTGCAGTCGGCGCATATCTCTCGTGGCTCTGAGATTCCCTATGTATCGAGCCCTATTCCTGCGCATCCAGTTGCCGTTCCGATTTGATTCTCAGCTGTTCATGTTCGGTTTGGATTTTGGGTCTCTTGCATGTCTTAAGTTCTGTTACTATGAGAATGACGGTTTAGGTCGGGTCAGCGAACAAGAAGATGAAAAAGGTAAACATAGATTGAGTTTGCTCCGGTAGTTGATTCTGTATAAGTAGCAATGCGATTATTGACCTTGCGTTTGTGAAAAGACCAGTAAATTTTAGTAGATTTAAGTAGGAAGTTAGCACATAGTTGCTTGCTGTGGATCAGTTAGACGGTAAACAGCACGTGATCCAGGCGGCCAGCGTGACGCGGACGGAGGGATTGGAGCTCCCACTCCCAGCATCATCAATCATCAGAGCTCCCGAGCTGCATCTGCCTTCTCTTATCTCATACTTCTCCATCCTCCCTCCGCCATTTGCCGTGTCCTTTCTTCCTCACCCCCCGTCTTGCCATTCATTTCGAACTCAACAACCATCCCTCGCACATCATGGATAAATTGGTCGCCCAATACACGCGGGCGCCGCACCAGAATGAGTTCTACTCCGAGCAAGAACAGCGTGATCTCACCGAGAGCCTTCCACCTCTGTCCTTGAAGTTCAGCCTTCCCCCCGTCGATAATGTGAGCACTGTGCCGTCAGACTCCGCGTGCTATTTGGGCCTCCCTCTCTTGGTGGACGTCGATACGAACTATGTTCGGAGTCGACGCCGCCGCCGCTGCCGCCGCCCGAATAGACACTATGAATTGTCCCTCCCCTCACGGAGTCCACGATCGACCAGCTAACCCCAGAATCCAGTCCAGAGCCTTCCTCCGTGCCATGACCGATGACCACTCGAACCCCAGCTGCCCCATCAAACTTGCCCACGGGACGACGACGCTGGCTTTCCGGTTCCAGGGCGGAATTGTATGCCGTCATTCTTCACCAGTTTCCACATCCTTTGCCTCGAGAGAATGATGACTGACGGAATTTTTTTTGCCACAAGATCGTCGCGACCGATTCCAGAGCCACCGCTGGAAACTGGATCGCCAGTCAGACAGTGAAGAAGGTTATCCCTGTTTCGCGGTTGAGTCGCGGCGAAGATAAGCCGACGAACGAGCCGACTCCGGGTCTGCTGGGGACCATGGCTGGTGGTGCTGCTGTACGTGTTGCCCGGTTTGCGAGACTTTTTTGGCAGTGCAAAATGCTGACGACATGCGCTTGCCGTCCAGGATTGTCAATATTGGTTGAGATATCTGAGCCAGCAATGCACACTTCACGGTAGGTTTCCCCCCTCTCTTTTCTCGGAGGCACAACCACTAACCTTTCGGGCTGCATAGAAATCCGACACAAGCGCCGTATCACCGTCGCCGCGGCCTCGAAAATCCTCGCCAACCTAACATACGCGTACAAGGGGATGGGTCTGAGCATGGGAACGATGTTAGCCGGCGTACGTTTTAGCCCATCATCCCCCTCCGGCCCCCCTTTGCCCCAACCATATCCCTTTAACCCATGGGGTCATGCTCTAACACTTTTGAACCGGATATAGATGACCCCGCAAGAAGGCCCCGCCCTCTACTACATCGACTCCGACGGCACCCGGCTGGCCGGCAACCTCTTCTGCGTCGGCTCCGGCCAGACCTTCGCCTACGGCGTGCTGGACGCCAACTACCGGTACGACCTGACCGAGCAGGAGGCCCTCGAGCTCGGCCGCCGCAGTATCCTGGCCGCCATGCACCGCGACGCCTACTCCGGTGGCTTCATCAACCTGTACCACGTCAAGGAGGAAGGCTGGGTCCACCACGGCTTCAACGACATGAACCCCATATTCTGGAAGACGAAGCTGGAGAAGGGCGAGTTCTCGAACGTCACGTCGGAGTTGTAGGTCGGTCTATAGAATAGGATGGGTCGGTGGGTGGCTACCTAGTAGATAGATTTAGGCTCTCTAGGCAGGTTTACCCAACCCCCCGCGCTCTTGAGTGGTAGTTCTTTTTTCCGGTCTTTTGTATGGGGTGTCAATAACTTTATGAAATGGTCAAACTTTGATACTTCTGTCGGCTTGCTTTTCTGGGTTCTGGGTATGGAAGTGAAACCGTAGTTATTCCCAAACTGGCTTAGGGTAGCAGGTTTGCCGGCTAGGGTGTGTACTTTTCCAGAGGGAAGATGATAGCCTGGAGACGAATAGCGTAACAGACAGACATGCCCCACGATAGAGATTAGGTACCTACTTCATAGCGACTAATCCGTATGTCACACCCAACCATAGAGGTTGAACAGAAAGGAAAGAAAAGAAAAGAAAAGAAAAATCTTATTCACAGCAACATGCACTACATAACAGATCCATACCGTATGTGTGAGTGTGGTGAAGTAGCATACAAACGTTCGTCTCCAAGAACCAAGCAGAAATTAAAAAAGTTGCTGAAATACGCCCATCTATGACAAAATAAAAAGGAAAACAAAATACGACAATCAATGCTTTTTTTTGTGGGAGGGATTTAAAAAAGACACATTCTGTCCTAGCGGGCCGGGGCTGGCGGCAGGCGGCTGGCGACCTAGTTATCCACCCGGAATTTCATCCGGATACCCATGGCAGCGAGTTCGACGTCCAGGTACCGCAGCACACCCGGCACGGCGACGACGGTGACGTTATCGCCGCCGACGTAGCGACGGCCGTCCCCGTCCTCCCAGACGAGGGCGCGGGAGTCATCGAAGACGGCCTCGCGGGCGCAGCGACGGCAGCGGACGAGGCCGGACAGGCCGCTGGGGCCGTGGTGGTCTTTGGTGCTGCTGGCGGACTGGGAGGAAGCGGCCTTGGCGGCGGCGATGCGGGCCTTGCTGGAGCCGGCGGCGGAGGCGACGACCTGGGTGGAGAGGAAGGAGCCGCAGTCGCGGCAGATCCAGGAGCGGGTGGAGTCGGAGCAGTTCATGAGACGGTCCTGCAGGAGGAAGGCGGCGCCGTGGGCGATCAGCGAGTCGCGCTCCATCTCGCCGACACGGATACCACCGCCCTTGGCACGGCCCTTGACGGGCTGGCCGGTCAGGTTGTTGACGGGGCCCGTGGTGCGGACCTGGAACTTGTCGTTGACCATGTGACGCAGACGCTGGTAGTGGACCACGCCGATGAAGATGTCCGCCGCGAACTCCTTGCCCGTGATCCCGCTGTACAGGGGCTCGTTGCCGAAGTAGTTGTACCCGGCCTTGCGGAGCTGCTGCCCGAAGTAGTCCACCGCCGTGTTCTCCTCGGAGAACTGGAACGGCGTGCAGTCTTGCGGGTGGCCGTGGAGGGCACCGGCCTTACCGGCCATGGATTCGACCATCTGGGCGATTGTCATACCTGTGTGGAAGAGCGGTTAGATGAATGTTGAGGAAGGGGTGTAAAAGGTCAGGGGGAGGGGGAAGAGCTTACGGGAAGGGAAAGCGTGAGGGTTGATGATCAGGTCGGGCTGGATGCCACTTTCGGAGAAGGGCATGTCCACCGCGGGCCAGAGCTGCGAGCAAACACCCTTCTGTCCGTGACGAGAGGAGAACTTGTCACCGATGATCGGCTTACGGGGAATGCGGTACTTGACGCTGATCGATTGGCAGGGCTCGACACCGGATTCGGCTCCCAGGATGCGCAGGCTATCGATGTATCCTTCTTCCGCGTCCTTGTACTTCACGAAGTGGGTGACGCCATCCACGTTCACGTACGAGTCGCTGGCGGCGTCATACCGCACGTTGTGCCACGCCGCAACATAGCTGCCTTCCTTGACTCGGGCGCCAATGTGAGGCAGACCGTCTTCATCGAGGGTGGCACGCCACTCGGCCTTGATCTGGTCACCGGGGGCAAAACCGAAGAGCTTGGTGATCTCACGGCGGGACTTGCCGCGGCGGGAGTCGTTGTCGTCAAGGCCATGGACCTTGGTCTTGTAAATCGTACCGTGACCGAAACCACGTTCGTGAGAGGATTTGTTGATGATCATAGCGTCGTCCATGTCGTAACCGGTGTAGGAGATAATAGCAACAATAGCGTTCGTACCGTTGGGGAAGTTGTCCAGACCGTAGGCGTTGTAGAGCGGCGACCGCACGATCGGGGTCTGACCTGTCTGCAACCGGTACAGCTTGTTGTCGGTGCGGTAATCGATCGCAGTACCAGGCGTACCCATTGTCTGTTTGCTCATCTGACACTGGTACATGTTACGAGGCGATTGGTTCTGATCGGAGAATGGCGTCATATTGGCGACAATGGAGAACATGTTCGTGGGAGTGAACTCGATGTGAGTGGAAACACCCGAGATAAGATCGTTGGGCATGCAGGCAATCTCCATGAAGGGCTGCTCGAATGGGCCGACGTAGTCGAGCTTGCCCAGGGGCAGGTACTTGACGGGTCTGAACATTCTGGCGGCTTGCGAGAACATGTAGATACCAGGATACTGACCGCCATTGGAGTTGGGGACGTAGCCGATCTCCAGCTCGAGAGGGATACGGTCGTCTCCTGCCACCTTCCAGCGTCTTAGCGTGTTGGCAATTGCGCCGGCCTGCTTGGGGGAGCAGTATCCAATAACGCGTCCGTCCAGCTGGACAGTCACGCTCTCCTCCACAGAAACAGACGACTCAGAACGAACACCCAACTGCACCAGTACCTTGGGAATCTTTGATACATCAACGTCACTAGTGGCGATCAAGCACTTGTGCGCAAGATGGTTAAGCAGACCACAAGGAGCTCCATCAGGAGTGTGTACAGGGCAGAAGAAACCCCAACTCTCAGGCAACAGCTTACGGACCGTGGTGGTCTTGAGCTGTGCGAAGAAGCTACCTCTGTGAATCATGCGGAAGTGACTGATGAACCGGTAGAAGTTGATCTTTTCTGCCATGACAGTGTAACCGGATGCCTGCTGTAAATCAAGACCAGTGGGACTGACCAGGTTACCGGTGGAAAGGAAATATTCAAGAGCTCCTCCGATGTTCTCGTTGGACCGCTTCACAACCTTGCTGAGGAAGTCCCTCTCGAATGCGGAGTCGGTGAACTTGGCTCCGCTGTTGCGGTTGGACCAGTCCCTGAGAATTGGGCTGAAAGACCTCACCCATTCCTCGAGCCTTTCCTTGAGAAGCATTCCGTAGAGGAAACCACCAAGAAGGATTTCTTGGTTGGAGACCGCATCCGGATTGTCCGGAGCGCAATCTCCGGCAACCAATGCATAGAGCTTTCGAATCATGAACAGGATCATCTTGAACTTGTCGTAATCCTGGGTTTCGGTGACGTTGTGGCAGCCCAGGTGGGGGAGGACAACCTTGCGGAGGAACTCGGTACCAGCATCTTCGTTGGACATGTCGGCCGCGACTCCAAGAACAGGCTTGAACTTCTCTCCGAGATATGATCGGCAGGCCGAGCGGCTGTGCTTGTTGTATGCCTTGTATGTCCGAAGCAGCAACTCCACACGATCCGTGATAAATGTGTTCTTGATGCCCTCAGACGAGGCGCCGCCCACGATTCCCTCGAAGATTTCGCGATCGTTTGTCTCCACCAAGGCCTTGAGGATCATCATCACCGGGATGAGGTACTCGTTCTTTCTCCAGGAGAAACGGAAGGTCAGGTTGCCGTCGGTCAAGTAGTGTAGAGAGTTCGTTTGCGATGTCTGATCTGGCCTTACGGACCGGATCTGGATACCGTATTTGGTGTATGTGTGGCCACGCTTGACGAAGGAACCACGGATGATCGCCATGGGGTAGTTTCGCTTTCCGACCACCAGCATTCGAATGAGCTTCTCGTTTCCGTTGACAATGAAATAACCACCCAGCTCCTCCGATTCTTCCTTGTGCTCGACGAGTTCATGAGGGGTCGCCTTCTCGAGATGGCATCGGTTGGTCTGCCAGCGTGGTCAGTAACTGCGGACCGTCACCGGACACACAAAGTCCAGCTTGTCGTCAACTTACCCTCAGCATAATGGGGACCTGGCCCAATTCTCGGACCGACTCCATCCAATCGCCATTGTTGACCTGCCACTCGATGCGAGCGCGCAGCTTCCCGCGATACGTCGCGTGTCTCTCACGGCATTCCGAGGGATAGATATTGCGGTTGCGAGTCGCGAACTTGTTGGTAGGGGGCAGTGCGGGCTTCTCGAGAAAAACTTCACTGATCCGAACGTTGAGCCGGTTGCGTCTCGGAGCCTTGCGGCCCTCCGCAATGCGAGCCTTCTTCTGTTCGGGGGTCTCAGCATCGCCGTCGAGAAAGGTCTTGGTGCCAATGTCCTTCAGGGCCTCTTCCAGGGTCTTGGAACCGTCGAAGAGCGCATTGAAAGAATCGACGTGCGGCCGGATGGAGGCGGCCAACGCTGGGTATGCGGTATGGTCGGTGGGAGGGTTCCTGAAGAGCTTCTCCCGCTTCAGGGTATCGTAGTTGACAGACCAATTGGTGTCTGTCGCCGCTGTGGGAGCCATGGTGAGAGAAGCGTCTGGCGCAGTAGAAGCGCTCTTTGATAATACCCAGAAGACTGGAGTGAGACCCCAAGTTCAGTCTGAGGAACGGACGAAGCCTCATCCTCGACCGACGGGGAAATTTTTCGAGGTGGACCCGACGGACAGATATCATCACGTGCTGATAGCCGTACAGGTAGATACTTGGTGGCCTGAGGCATATATCACGGGACTGAGGGGAAGGGCAGAAAGTGCTGGCAGAAAATGCAGACCGCCATTCGCATCACGGGACTAACGCACGGGACAGAAGTTCCGCCTTACCACCTTAGGCAACAAGGCAAAGAGCACCTGGCATGCCGGGCCCGGGCGGGGCCTCTTCATAGCCAGACAATCAATCAATGCCAATCAATCAATCCACAATCGATGGCGGCGGCGGACCCATCCTCCGTCGTCATTGATGGTGGTGCTTTTAGTATGGAACTATCGATTCGAGGTCGAGTCTAAGTGGACGCCAGCCTGCTGGATGTTCCCAGTTCCTGCGCTGATGGAGTATTTTGTCTCCTGGGTTTTTCGAACAGTCAGAGAGATAAGCCAAAGGGATGATTTGAGACTGACTTCGTACTGTACATACAGTCAGTCTTGGTCCTTTTGGCGACAATTATACCGAGTACGAGAAGCCCGTCGCCGACATGAGCGAACAGGGTGACCGGCCATTGTTTTATTAATCTGTTTAATCTTAGCTAACAAATGCTCCCGGGAATTGCCGTCATTCCTTTGGATACATTTCCCACGCTGGCTACTTCTTAGTCACTGACCGGCCTCACTAGCTAACTAATCGCAGAATTATCAGTCTGCTTAAAGTTAAGGTAACTTACAGCTTATGGTTAGTCGGAATGTCGTTCATCTTCACCGATCAACTCTTTTGAAAGGAAAAAAAAAAGCTGCGACTGGAAGATAGGCCGTCATACTACTCTGAGCATTCGAGCAGAGTTCTGACAGACTTGACACAGGCACAGACACCGACACCGACCTGACAGGAGACTGACTGACTGGGCAGGACCAGGACTACCTTACCTTAGTTCACTAGTACGTACTGTACTGCCTGCACTAGAGAGAGAGCACTGACTAGTAGGCGCTCCCCTCCCTCCCTCACCCTCCCTCCTTCTTCTCCAGCCGCGGCGGCGGCGGCGGCGGCGCAGGCGCAAGAGCGAACGGTCATGCGTGCACATACTCGTACTTAGTAGATCGATCCATCCATCAACGCTGCTCGGTCTCACCACAACGCGGGAAGGAAAAAAGAATAAGGCTTCAGAAGAAGAAATTATTCTTATTACTTCCCTCTGTCACTACACCCGCCTTGAGGCTTGTCCAGAAAACTTGGAAACTTGCCGCCTTTATCGGTGCTTAGTGAATTTTACTTTCTTCTTTTCCCACCAGCCTTGACCCTCTACAACAATAATAATACGACAACAACATAACAATCTGCCGCAGTCTGGCGAAATCCCGACTTGCATTTTCAGGTCACAGGTTGTTGCTCTTCTACGCCGTTCTCTTCTCGTCTTCATATCCTTACGGTTCTTCTGCTCGCTGCGACTGACTTCTACCATCCTACTCCTTTTCTTCTCCTCTGTTTTGTTGGAACACGGCGGCTCTCCCTTCGAACGGCAATCCCCACCCCACGGTGTCCCAGCACCTTAGCACACCGTACACAACGTCCGTGTGTCCTTGGAAACTCGATATCACCGCCCACACCCCGGTTGTCGATCGCCCACCAGCCGAGCCCAGCTGCAGTCTTCCACTTGCTCTTTTCGCAACACAACTTCTAAGGAGATTCCGACCACCACTTTTCCTTCTCAACTTCTCACTACCAATATGGCGGGTATCTTTCGAACGATCTATGACTGGCTTCTGAGGATGTTCTGGTAAGTGGGCCGTCGCCGCCCCCCTCCCCGACTAAGTAAATCGGTTTCTCCCCGGAGATGGTCCCTCCATCCTGCGGCCCGTCCCCCGCCGAGAAGGCATAGGATGATTTGCTAAGATCACTTTTATATGATGCCTCTGTAGGGCAACGGAGATGGATGTCACCATGATTGGGCTCCAAAATGCAGGAAAGTCTTCTTTGTTGCGTGTTCTTGCGGTATGTCTTGGCCATCATGACCCAGCCGAAACTATCGCTAATCACATTCACAGGGCGGCGAGTTCACTGTAGAGTAAGTCCGACCGCATCAGGCCTGGTTCAAAGATGGCGCAGAGTTAGCCGATCGCTAATGCACACTGGTAGTTCGATCCCCACCATTGGGTTCAACACAAAGCGTGTCCAAAAAGGACATGTGACTCTGAAGTGGTGGGTACCCTGCTCTGGTATCGAGCTGTCGCATAAGTCGTCAGTGTTGCGGCTAATATTCTGTGCAGCTGGGATCTGGGGGGCCAGCCGCGATTCCGACCGATGTGGGAGCGGTATTGTCGAGGCGTTAATGCGATCGTGTAAAGCATCCTTCTCTCCTAGACGTCAACGTCAGGCGATGGACGTCACTGACTCTCACCATTTAGTTACATTGTGGATGCGGCAGATCGCGCCGCTCTGCCAGTCGCGACGGAAGAGTTGCATGACCTGATGAAAAAGTCCACGCTCGATGGAATCCCCCTCCTCGTGCTGGGGAATAAATCGGATCTCCCCAATAAGTTGTCGGTGGATGATCTGATCGAAGCGATGGACCTGAAATCCATTACCCACCGGGAGGTGAGCTGCTATGGTATCAGCGCAAAAGAAGAAACCAACCTCGATGCAGTTCTGCATTGGTTGATCGCTCGTGCCAGCCGGTAGGAGTTGACTGATCCGAGGATGGCACCCGAGGGAAATGAGCGAGTGATCGAGATTGGAGATCGTAGACTGCAGCCGTTGTTCGCGGCTGGCGGCCTAGTTGTAACGATGTGAACGTTTTTTGTGAGCCAGGCACATTGTTCGAATTCTAGCGAAGCTTTCTGTTTCATGGATGTTATGTTAATGAGATAGTCTTTGGAGTTGTTGCTGCATATCTTGCATGTAATCTATCATCATATCGAAGAGAGCAGACCATCGATCGAGAAGACCGGTGCGGTGACCAGCCCACCCCAACTCCAGAAAGAGATCTGAGGTGGAGAATGTGTATGGTGCGTGAGAGATGTAGAATCTGGTGATGCGCCTCGGTTTGATCCAAGTATAGAAGGTTGATTCAAGTATAGAAGGGAAAGACGTAGAGAGCGCCGTCAGTCGCGCACTTCACTGCGCCAGGCACATTGCAATAACTGGAACATCGGCTCTTGTTGATTGAAGGGCATGACATTCTTCTTATTTAGAACATTAAAGAGAATGTTGATCGAGGGGAAATGAGGGAGTAGGGGGGGGGGGGAGAAGGAAAGAAACAACAACAGGGCAAACCAAACAAAAAAAGGTCAGACACGCACGCACGCACACAGACCAAGTGATGCGTTGGCATTGCAGCTGCGAAGACGGGAAGTAAGCAAGCCCTTCCCATGTCTTTCTAGCAAATCCTAGCCCCCGCCAACAGGGTCCAGCGAAGGTTCAGTGGCCCTTGTGCGATTGCGCGCTGTCATCGCACGGCACTTGTGATTAGGATGTGGGTGATTGATTCATAATGGGGTGGGGGTGGTTAGTATTCTTTGAAGTTGTGTTCATTAGCTAGGTACCTAACGTTAGTATAGAGTCGTCATCATTCAGACTTGACTGGATTAAAGTAGTCCCCTCTCATTTGAGCTATAATGATCAAGATGGTGAGTGAGTAAGCTTATGTGTACTTGCACTAAATTAAGCATAGACTTGTATGTAGTGAGCGTCGCTGTATCGGTCTAATTCTTCCTCTTCGCCCGTTGTAGAACGGCTGCCTACTACAGATCCATACCGGTATACCGGGATTTGGAATGGCACACGGAGTACGGAGAGATGCCAGCGATTCGTTTGGGCCCAACAAACTCGGTAAAATCACTGACTGCACTGCCACTTGGGTGCATCAAAGCTTCTTCCATATTCCGTAACTTGGCATTCACTTTACTGACACTACAGTACACTGTACGTTGCAGGACGTCGGCGTAAATACTGCTATGGATCCCAGTGCTCTGGTTTCTGCTCTGGTCTGGTCTGCCTTGCGGTGGATGATATCATGCCGAGACAGCACAGCCTCAAAAAAGTGTGTTGGAGGTGTCCGTCCACGGTACGGAGTAGTGCGAATCGAATGGGTAATTTACTCGTGGCACCGGGATCACGAGATGTAAGCTTGAGAGAGTAAGCTCGTGATGTGATGTTGACTTGAACTTGTAGTTGTTCTGCCATGCAACTGGGAATCTTTGTTTCCATCCGACCGTTGATTGCTGGTGGCGGTCACCCGAGGTATCCGATGCCATGCTAGAAAACCGTACTGGACATAGTGTACATAGTAAGGTATGGCAAGCAGGCACCAAAATTGATTTCGAATGAGGTCGAATAAGGTGTGAAGAAGGGCGAAAGGATCAAGGATTATTAGTGTGAAGGTGAGGAGAGATGGATCTAGTCTAGAAGAATAAGACGGACTTCATTGTAGTTTTTAGTGTGTACAAAATTATGCAGTTGTTGGTCCCCACATGCGGTGATGAGGTGTGGCTGAATCTATGGTGCATACATATAAGTTACGATAAGGTACAGTACCAGTAGTATACGGCGGTCGTTGGGAGCAACGATGACCTCGGGTGACTTCATTACTCAGGGTGCTCTTGCGAAAAGGAAAAATCTCGATGGGACTCGAATTGATTCAATTTCACAGTCGATGATGCTACCATTCAATCTCTGACTTATTCATGTTTCAATTTTAGAAAGGCCAAGAAGAGGAGGAACCTGACTAGTTCTAACTTCTCCAAGGCTTCCCCCCCCCCCCCCCCCCCCCCCC